>NC_061862.1:101073302-101384814 GCF_907164915.1 Impatiens glandulifera | reverse complement strand
AATGCTTTAAAGACTTATTATGAGTTTACTATTAAAGGAAATATGAAGTTCTATAATACCTTCTGCATGCCACCAAAAGTAGGGTTAGTAGTACTAGTACTCTCTTCATCATCTGTAATAAGCAAAATTTAGGTTAAGAAACCATTTTCGAGTCAAATGAAGAAAGCATACGTACTTGATAAATGAAACACCCCAGAAATCTGGCCAGATGTTTTTATATCACCATTGCTGCAAAAAGAAATAACATAAGCAGCCTTATAAGAACAAGAAACTGTCAGTCTTACAAAGAAAACACATGTTATAACTTATAAATCAACTCAATGAGCAAACCTCGTAGCAACGCGTTGTGTTCCTTTTAAGGTAGATTTTGTTTCTGTTGCCATATGCCAAGACAGAGTTTTTGCAGCAGTACCTTAAACAACCCATATGAACATTATTAGGTTATTGTGCATAAACAATGGCCTTGTTTGATCAAGGAGTTATTTGGGGTTATTTGAAAATAATCTCAAATTACCTGCAGAGAGTGTACGAGGTATTGTTTGAATATGGCTTTGTCTTACATCTGTCTGTATTTGTGGGCTAAAATGGACCTTCTTGTTCATAGACTCTGAAATTATTCAAGATTTATTACCATTCATAGATAAAAAAAATAAAACTTGTAAAATAAATAAGAAATTATTAGACCTACTTGGCAATGTATAATGTTTATGATGTCTTGGAATGATAGCTAACAATTGTTGTTGCCTCATGCCTTCTTTATCAGTGTATATTTGGCATGTTAAAAGTCGCTGAAGACAAAACAATCAATTATCAGTCAATGGTTACTAAAAAGTTAAGTTTTGTTAGATAAGCAGAATAATAATTACCTGATTCAAGCAGGCAGCATTTAATTCCATTGATGAAACGTCTAAAGCTTGTTGATCTAGGAGATCATTTAGTTTGTATGCAACTGTACCGAGATGATCAATAGCATTGACTAGGGCTTTTACAGTATAGTCTTTCAAGTTATCCAAGACCCTTACAAGAAAAACATATTAGAAAAACCTCATTTGAGGAGCTCATTATACCCACTACTAAGCGAGCTCCCATTTGAAAATACATTTTGGAGTTGAATTTGGATCTGGGTATGAGTATGAGTTTTGACGTGAAAACGTCAACAAATTTATGAATATATGTTTAATTAAGTTGTGTTCCATAACATTGTCTCATATAAATCAACATCCATATAAAGATACTTAACAAAAAAGAGTGTTTCCAAGTAAATTGATCTATATTTTCTCGTAAAAACCAATATCCAACTCCAGATCTAGAAAATGTTTTCATTTGCTTTTGTATCTGAATCTAGATCTGGCTAAAAAAACTACTAGTAAATTATGGATAGATTCATTTGATATAATTGGAATAGCTTGTTGATGCACCGAAATCTCATCACCTTCAAGATACCCTAAATCTCAAATTCCCATAGATTCATTTTTAAGTGTATCTGGATCTGTGTAGATGAAACTAAGATACCCTAAATCTCAAATTCACACCAGCTAAGAGCCGAAGATCCCGGGTATGTTTTAAATTGGCTCTTTATCAATATGGGTCGAATCTATGGGCAATTTGTCTGTAACAACTCTAAAGGCTGGCATAGAACCTAGATAGGATGCCTCATAAATACAGAGTCATTGTTACATCATCTGCTGTGAGATTGTGATAAATCTCTCTTAAATTTACTTTAAGCCATTGAATCTATTGTATCAGGATTCAGGAGTATAAACACCTTAAAACAGTGATATGGTATATTATCGCAGACTATTTAAGCTTGTAGAACCGGTCAAACTGTGGTGTAACGGAGCATATGAGCCTATAACGCTGAAAATCAATAATTTGCAAGCTTTTATAAGGAAAATAGAAGTTAAAGAGGCCTCACATCTGTTTATGTTCACTATTTAGGTATGATTTTTCGCAATATTCTGCAGCAGTGTAGAGCTGTGGCCCTAGATTCTTGAGTTCCTGAAAAACTCATAAGGATCAAGACAAACCTCTTGCAATTGAATTTATTGAGAAACAACACAGACCTAAAGCAGATTTAGAAATAGGAAAAGTAGCATTTCGTAGCAACTTCTAAGAACAAAATCACAAATCAAACAGCCAGATGATTTGATTGGATTGGATTGGATTGGCATCCGAGGGAGATTCAGTATACGTATATGATGAAATCTTAACGTTGAATTAGCAGATGCGACCAAAATAGCAGTTAATCACTATCATCCTGATTTTTCTACAGTAAAGGAGTCCAAATAGATAGATACTAACTAGAACATACAGCTAATAAGAGAAACTAATTAGCTAGCAGTGGTCGCGAAATGAGTATGATAATGAGCGCACATGACAAAATAAAAGTGATCATATCCAACTATGCATGAATCAGGAATAGAAAATGCAAATTTCCTGAACTGAGAGAGATGAATTAATTTCTCAAAATCAATCCGACTACTGAAACGTCCAGATTCCAAATCAATTTCCTACTTCTAAGTTCTACGATCAATCGATCGATCGATCTCAAACAGAGAAGAAATGACAGACGGAATGAATGTCAAATTAAGTTGACTAAAACAATCCAAGTAGCAAATGGATCCGAATAGACAAAACAATGAGATAGCATAGCATAGCATATCATCATACCTGCAAGGCCACAACGAAGTTCTTGCTCCGTTCCATAGACTGTTCGTCGACATTCCTAGCTGGATTCAACGGCTGAGACTGCTGCTCCTCCATCTTCTTCTTCTTCAGAAGAAAATCAGTACTATGTAATGAATGAGTTGGTCCACCAGTAATCAGCTAACAGTTATTGATTGGAAATGGAGTTTATCATATAATAGTAATGATGATTCTGGAATCAGATCTTGTTGACGAACAAGGTAAGAAGAAAGAGGAGAGAGAAAGCTTGAGTTTTGTTTATTACAGAATACAAATGACAGCGTATTTTTTTTTTGCTTACTTTTATTTCAATATATATAACAATAAAAACAGGTCAGTCTGGTCAGGTCACTGCCGCGAAAAATGCTTCAACAAATAAAATAACAGTTACAAGTCTAAAAATTTTACTTTATTTTATTAAATCAATAAAAATCTAAAAATAACCTAACATCAAATAAAAAAAATCTTTAAAATATAGGATTTGAAAAAAAAAACTCAATATAAAATATAACTTATTATTATTTGAGAAATGACAGGGAGTAACTTTTGAAGCTAAAAATACTTCTGTCATGTTTTTACTTCAACCTGGATCATTTCGATTATTAAACAAAATCAATGGATTAATTTATAATTAACTTAGTTAAAAATTTATTATTTATAAGAGATTAATTAAAAAATAAATAATATTAGTTAAAGTGAGATATTTTAAAATTTATTTAATTCAAATACTTTTTTTGTGTGTCTGATTTATATTAGTTTTATAATAATATATAGATATATTTTTTTACAAAAATAATAAATATATATTTATTGAAAAATAAAATATGATAATATTAAAAAGTTTAATATAATCTTTCATTACAAAGAAATGTGTAGTCATGTTGGTTAGATATAGTTAATGATCAATTTTATAAATTATTTTTATTATTAATGTTGTGTTTTGTCCTCTTATTTGTAATAAGAAAAATAATTTAGTAGAATAACTTGATTTAAAGGGAAAAAATGCAGAGAATATTGTTGTGACCTCGGAAAAATCATTTGGTTTTGTGGCAAACTCGAGGTTCGAGAATTTCAGTATGTAATTTTTAGTACTTACCATCGTAACAAGAGCACGGTGATAAGCAGTTATAGTACCACGATGTCTCTCGAACCGTCTAATAGAGTATTCAAAGTAAAACATTACAGTGGTAAGTCTTCGTCCCAAAAGCAATTCTCATTTAAGTTAGATCTAAAATCGAATCGTAGACAGAAGAAATCCATAAATGCTTGTACTTCCATTGAATTTTAGATTGACAGGAAGGAAACTGTATAATTTTAAATTCAATATTCTTTTTTTTATTATTAATAACATAAATTAATTTAGTCATTTTTTCAAATAAATAATCATAATTTGTTTTCGCAATAAAAAAATTAGAGCTAAATGGTATTGAATATATTATTATTATTATTATATTTAATAAAGGAAACTAAAATTGTCCCATATATATAATGTCGATTTTAACTTAATGTTTTTTAATATAAATAAATCTATACACTCAATATTATTACAATTTAGTTCTATTGTAATTCTGACTAAGAACTAATAAATTAAATAATTTAAAATAAATAAAAATGATAAATTGGATCAATTAAACGTATCAAACGCATCTGTTACATATACGATTCAATTAATTAGAATATTACCCAAGTGATTAAGAAATAAGTTATAACTAATAAGTTGAATATAAAACTAACCCTAAGTGCATGATCAACATCTAATATTATATCATCTTTTGGAATCAACTGAAGCTATATATATAGAAATAGTTAGACATGTGAAAAGGTGGAAAGAAAGAAAATAAAAGTAAAAAGGATCAAAAAGAGGACAATCGAAAGAGACCAGACTGAGAAAAAGAAAGTAAAGAAAAAGAAAACTGAGAAGACAAGCAATAAAACATTCCAAAATCCAAACACATGAGCAAGACAAGTATCAGCCACTTAAAATTTTCCTTTATTTCAGAATTAATAATTATGAAAAGCTACTTTATTTCATGATTTCAAGTTAAAATAAATAATATATAATGAGTTTTGAGTAACTGAATACAAATTTTAATTTTAATTTTCGCTATAACAAGTTAAGTTTGTAAAAGGGATAATGACTCTTTGAAGTGTTACTTTCTAAAGTAATTCATTAAAATTAAATAAATTGTGGAACATGTAATTTAGTATGATTAAAAATATATTCAAAAATATTATTTTAAATAAATATATATATATATATATTTAACCCTTAAATTTATATCTTATAACTATAGAGCTTACATGTTTTTTTTTTATGTTAAGCTAGTTTGTGATTATTGAAGATATTATTGCATATCACATTACTAATCTATACATATAATAATGCTTAATTTGAATTAAGCTTGGTTTGACGGTCGAGAGTTGAGGTTAATTTGGATATATGTGTGAGAATAAATAAATATTTGGGTTGGATCGTGGGTTGACCCGCCCATAAATTAAAAACGTTAAATATAAAATTAAAAATGCTATATATATGTATGTTTCGAACTTGCAACCTAACAAAACAAGTACAACACTTTAGTCAAGTGTGATTGAGGTATGATTAATTTGGATATATATATGAGAGTAAATGGATACTTGAGTCGCATCGTGGGTTGACCCACCCATAAACTTGAAACTGTTAAAAATATAATTAAAAATAATATACGTATGTTTTGAACTTGCAGCCTAACAAAACAAGTACAACTCTTTAACCAAATTGATTGGGGTGTGGTTTTCCGAAGGATAATAGGTTAGTAACAAATGATAGTTGGTTAAAAAATATGAATTAAATATTTGATTGACCAAAGTGTGAAGTCATGAGGTTAAATGTCGATTGAGATTGATGGTTTATTTTTCAAGGGATAAGAGACGTGTGAAAGTGTGATTTTGATGTGGTTTGCCAAGGGATAAAAGGTGGGTACAAAGGATCATGAGGTCACAAGATTAAATTTCGATTGAAATTGGTGGTTAGTTTGCTAAAGGGTAAGAGGCTTGTGAAACTTTGATTGAGATTGGTGGTTAGTTTTCTAAGGAATGACAAACGTTTGAAAATGTGATTGAGGTTGTGGTAGTTTACCGAGAGATAAGAGGCGTGTGAAAATATGATAAAGAGGCATATGAAAAAGTGTGAGTCACAAGATGTCAACTAATTAACTAATTGGTAATAAATATTAAATAATATATATATATACACAAAATTATAAAATTATTTTAACAATCTCAAGTAGTCTAACGGTTAAGGTGTTCACATTTTATGTTTAAGACCATTGTTCGAATTCCAAAACTGTAAATTTAAAAGTGAGTATTATATATATTTGAGAGATCAGTGTTAAAGAATACATTCTTGAGTATAATATATGGTGGCACAACTTTTAAACAAATGGATAAGAGTCATGTAAAAGTGTGAGGTCATATTTATTGGTTAGTTTGACGAGTATTTAAAAGTGTGAGGTCACAAGATTGAGGTGTCAGCCAAGGGATAAAGAGGCATATGAAAAAGTGTGAGGTACTAAATGATGGTCAGTTGGGAGGTTATTGGTTGGTTTGACGAGGTATAAGAGGTGTGTGATCAATTGGTATTGGTTGTTGATTTATTGAAATTGGGATAAAAAAATGTCGTCTAAGATTGGTGGGTTATTTGTCGAAAGGGTAAAGAGACATATGAGGGGATAAAGAGACATATGAAAATGTGTGAGTCACAAATGATGGTCAATTGGGGATTAGTGGTTGGTTTGATAAGGGATAATAAGTGTGTGATCAATTTTAATTGGTTGTTGATTTGTTGAAGTAGGGGTAAAAGAGGTCGACAAAGATTGATGAATGATTTGTCGAGTGGATAAAAAGACATATAAAAAAGTGTGAGTCAAAAGAGGTCGACTAAGTTTGGTGGATGGTTTATCGAGTGGATAAAGAGGCATATGAAAAAGTGTGAGTCACAAGAGGTCGACTAAGATTGGTGGTGGTTTTCTGAGGAGATAAGAGGTGTGTGAAAGTGTCTGAGGTCACGAGATAAAATGCCGATTAGGATTTGGTGGGTTAGTGGTTGGTTTGACGAGGTATAAGAGGCGTGTAATCAATTGGGGTATTGGTTGTTGATTTGTTGAAGTGGAGGTAAAAGTGGTTGTATAAGATTGGTGAGTTGTTTTCTAATGGGGTAAAGAAGCATATAAGGGAATAAAGGGGCATATGAAAAAGTGAGAGTAAAAAGATAAAGATTAATTGTAGATTAATAGTTGGTTTGATGAGGGATAAGAGGTGTGTGATCTATTGGAATTGGTTGTTGATTTGTTTAAATGAAGGGTAAAAGAGGTCGGCTAAGATTGATGTGTGGTTTGTTGAGGGGATAAAGAGGTATACAAAAAAGTGTGAGTCATAAGAGGTCGACTAAGATTTGGTGGGTGATTTGCCGAGTAGATAAAGAGGCATATGAAAAAGTGTGAGTCACAAGAGGTCGATTAAGATTGGTGGGTGATTTGTTAAGGTGATAAAGAGATGTGTGAAATTTTGTGAGGTCACAAGATGAAATGTTGATTGGGATTTGGTGGGTTAATGGTTGGTTTGACGAGCTATAAGAGGTGTGTGATCAATCAGGTATTGGTTGTTGATTGGTTGGAGTGGGGGTAAAATAGGTCATTTAAGATTGGTGGGTTGTTTACCAAGGGGGTAAAGAGGCATATGAGGAGATAAAAAGGAATATGAAGTGGGTGTAAAAGAGGTCGACTAAGATTAGTGGTAGTTTGTCGAAGGGATAAAGAGACATATGGAAAAGTGTGAGTCACAAGAGGTCGACTAAGATTTGGTGGGTTGTTTACCGAGTGGATAAAGAGGCATATGAAAAAAATTGAGTCACAAGATGTCGACTAATATTGGTGGATGATTTACCGAAGGGATAAGAGGTATGTGAAAGTATGTGAGGTCACGAGATGAAATGTCAACTGGGATTTGGTGGATTAGTGGTTGGTTTGATGAGGTATAAGAGGTGTGTGATCAATTGGTATTGGTTGTTGATTTGTTAAAGTGGGGTAAAAGATGTCGTCTAAGATTGGTGGGTTGTTTGTCGAGGGGGTAAAGAGACACACTAGTAAAAAAAGGACATTTACCGACGGTTTTTCCCGAAGGTTTTGTAAACCTCTCCTAAATACTCCCGAGAGGAACAAATCCTTCGGGATTAAAAATAGATTCCGAGGGGGGTGTAAAACCTTCGGGGTTATGAATTATTACCGAAAGTTCTACAAAGAACTTTCGGTTTTTACCTTCCCAAAAAACCCAAAAAAATTCTAAGTGTTGGGTGTGGGTTATTTGCGAAAGTTTTAGGAAAAACCTTCGGTTTTGAAATCCCTTGGTTTTTTAATTGCGAAGGTTATTCAAAGACCCTTCGGTTTTGCCTTTTTTGATAATTTCATTTCCGAAAGTTTTACAAAGAACCTTCGGTTTTGCTCATTAAAAAAAAATCAAATTTTTGAAATTGGTTTTTCCGAAGGTTTTATAATAAACCCTCGGTTTTGACTTATATCAAAACCGAAAGTTTTATGAAAACCTTCGGCCTCAACCTCTATAAATACAAACCCTAACCCTTCTCTTTTTCATTCGGCTTCTCTCCTTTCTCTCTCTTCCGCCTCCGCCGCCGCCTGCCTCCTCCAAGCCGCGGGTTCTTCTCCTCTCTTCAGGTAATTTGTTTGATTTGTTTTTTTTGTTTTGTTTATTGTAAAATTTCGATTTTTCTTAAGTTTGTATATATATATTATAGATCTAGATTTATGTTAGTTTACGTTATTTTGTTTGATGAAAATATATATATATATATACATATATCTGAAATGCATTTAGGATATGGGTGATGATTCGACATGGAAGAGACATTGGCGTACATCACCGGAGAAACTGCATCCGTGTTACCAGAATCTGATAACACAATCAGAAATTGCGGCACGTGAGGAAGAGGTCAGAAAGATGACGCTGGAAATGGAACAAATCCGACTAAGGGATGCCGAAAGAGGTCGTTTGCTGAGTGAAATCAAAGCGGACCGGGCCGAAATGTCTCAGAGATTAGAGAATCTCGAACAAGAACTTGTCTTGTTGAGGAGTCGACTGAATCAACCACCCGCTCCTTCCACCCCATCTAATAATTAATTTGTAGATTTATTATGGATTTATTATGGGTTTATGACAGTTATATATGTTTTAATATTTATGAATTATTGTTATTATGTTTGTTTGATTTGGTTTAATATGTTTTATTAATTAATTATGTTTTTGTTGACTTTTCATATTTTTTTAAAAAAAACGGCATCGCCAAAACCGAAAGTTTATTTGAAAACCTTCGGTTTTGACCCATTTGTTTTAAAAATATTGAGGTACAAACCGAAGGTTTTCAAATAAACCTTCGGTTTTTACCCTACATTAAAAAAATCAGATTTTTTTCTAAGTATGGGGGAGGGTAAAAACCGAAGGTTTTCAAATAAACCTTCGGTTTTGACCCTACATTAAAAAAATCAGATTTTTTTCTAAGTATGGGGGAGGGTAAAAACCGAAGGTTTTCAAATAAACCTTCGGTTTTGACCCTACATTAAAAAAATCAGATTTTTTTCTAAGTATGGGGGAGGGTAAAAACCGAAGGTTTTCAAATAAACCTTCGGTTTTTACCCTACATTAAAAAAATCAGATTTTTTTCTAAGTATGGGGAAGGGTAAAAACCGAAGGTTTTCAAATAAACCTTCGGTTTTTACCCTACATTAAAAAAATCAGATTTTTTTCTAAGTATGGGGAAGGGTAAAAACCGAAGGTTTTCAAATAAACCTTCGGTTTTTACCCTACATTAAAAAAATCAGATTTTTTTCTAAGTATGGGGGAGGGTAAAAACCGAAGGTTTTCAAATAAACCTTCGGTTTTGACCCTACATTAAAAAAATCAGATTTTTTTCTAAGTATGGGGGAGGGTAAAAACCGAAGGTTTTCAAATAAACCTTCGGTTTTCACGCTTCCCAAAATCAGGTTAGGACCGAGAGGTTTATATAGAACTTTCGGAAATACACTTCAAAACCGAAAGTTATATAGAAAACTTTCGGTGTTATCACTTCATAATTTGTTATTTTAATTGGTTTTTCACCTACTAATCTAGACTCCTAAATAATCTAATCAATTGTGTGTTGTGTTTGAAAATTTTAGATTATGTGTTAATGTTAAAATGTTTATGATTGTGTTTGATTATATAAAGAAGTGTGCATATATATATATATATGTTTGTGTTTGATGATCACATTAATGTGTATAACGTTTGATCATATGGATTGTCTAATGTTTTAAGGTTATCAAATGTGTTCAATTTATGATGTTAAAGGTCATTAGAAGATTATAAATCAATTAATCTAACAATTTGTGAAATGGTAATTCCGAGAGTTAATGGTATAACTTTCGGAAATACCCATCAAAACCGAAAGTTATAGCATTAACTCTCGGAATTACAATTTCACAATTTGTTAGATTAATTGGTTTTTTACTTTTTAATCTAGACTCCTAACTAATATTATCAAGTGTGTGTTTTATTTTAAAATTTTAGTTTGTGTTTAATGTTAAAATGTTAATGAATGTGGTTGATCATATAGAGAAGTGTATATGAATGTTTATGTTTGATTATTCTATGTAATTGTGTAATGTTTGATTATATGGATTGAGAAATGTTTTGGGGATTTAAAATTTGTTAAATTAATGTTGTTCGAGCTTATTAGAAAGTGAAAACCAAAAAAATTAACAAATTGTGAGTTTGTAAAACCGAAAGTTAAATATATATCTTTCGGAAACAACCATTAAAACCGAGAGAGATATACAAATCTCTCGGAAATAGGGAAATAAAAAACCGAGAGTTTTATGATTAACTCTCGGAATTAATCAATTGATCAAAAACCGAAAGTTTAATCATAAAACTTTCGGTAATGACCAAAACCGAAAGTTCTTATATAAACTTTCGGTAATTACCTTATTAAAAAAATAAAGCCCTCTTTTTTCTCTTCTTCTTTTCCCCGCTTTCTTTCCCCCGATTTCTTTCTTTCCCCTTATTTCGCCCGCGCCGCCTCCCGCATTTAGCCGTCCGACGGAGCTTCTGACGACGACGCCGCCCAAGCCTCCCCCGATTGAAGACGACGCCGGCCAAGCCTCCATCGATTGAAGACGCCTCCTCCCACGCCGATTGAAGACCGACGTCAACGCCTCCCAGCCGTTTGAAGACGACGACGCCGATTGAAGATCCAGATAGATCGCCGTTGCGCCTCATCCTTCTCTTCCAGCCGTCAACTCGTCGTCTCACCGTCGATCCTCCACCTACAGCCGCCTACAAGGTTAGTTGAAATTTCGTTTAGGGTTTATATGTTTGATTTATAATAATATATGTTAGATTAAGTATGTTTTATATGTTAGATTAGATATGAATTAGATGAATATATTGTGATTTTGTTAAATTAGGTATGATTTATATGTTAGATTAGGTATGAATTAGATGAATATATGTAGATTTATGTTAGATTTGGTATGATTTTTGTTGGATTTTAGGTTTGATTTAGGTTAATTTAATGAATATTTGGTTAGGTTGATTTATATAGTTTGATTTATCTAATTTGTTAGATATGATGATTTTTTGTTTTGATTGGAGTTTGATTTAGGTTAGTTTTAGGTTTGATTTAGGTTAGATTTTGGTTTGATGAATTTGATTTTAGGTTTTATTGAGTTTAGTTTGATTACAGTTTGATTTGAGATTGGATTGGTTTGAGTTTTATTTAGGTTTGACTTGAGATTGAATTGGTTTGAGTTTGATTTGAGTTTGGTATGAATTAAATTGATTTTAAGTTTGATATGAGATTGGATTGGTTTGAGTTTCATTTAGGTTTGATTTGATATTGGTTTAATTTGAGTTTGATTTAGGTTTTATTTGGATTTTAGGTTAATTTTGATTAGTTCAATTTAGGTTTATGTATGTTAGATTGAGGTTAGATTTGGTCAGAATTATGTTGGATTTTCATGTTAGATTTAGGTTAGATTTAATTTTGATTTATGTTAGGTTTGATTTATGTTATATTTTGTTAGATTTAGGTTTGTGAATGAATTGATTACTGTTGATTTAGGTTAGTGCCATTATTTGAATGATTTGATTATTATTGTTTGTTTAGGTGAAATTTTAGTTAGAAAATGTTAGATTAATGTTGAATTCTTTTGGAATAATGATAGATTAGGTAGCGATTATGTTAACATTATGTAAGCCTAATTAATTTAGACAAATTTAAGTAATTAATAATGCGGGTTTTTTTCCATTTTATTAGAAATATGGAAGTACCCGATAAAAGCTGGATGACCTTACGTCGAGATCATCCAGATTACGAGGAAGGTGTTGACAAATTCCTCGAGTTTGCTGTTAGGAGTACATCCCGACAAAAAGTGAAATGTCCTTGCGTGAAATGTTTGAACACCCCGTTTATGGAAATAGACGAAGTGAAGACTCACCTCATCATTTATGGAATAAATGTGCATTATGAGTACTGGTATTGTCATGGAGAAAAAAGACGTACTACTCAAGTGGTTAATGAAGATGTCGATGAAGATGGCGATGACTACGATGATGATGATGATGATGATGATCGGTCAGAGGATGACGTACCAGAATTCAACGATCCGAGAACGGAAACGAATAATACAGTTAACGAAGAGGTCAATGAAGAACGTTATATGCACAATTTCATAAACGATATGTTCTCCAACGTTAATGATGTCCCGAACAACCATGAACCAGTCGAAGATGCGCAGAGATTTTATAAATTGCTTGATGATTCCAAACGGCCATTGTATGAAGGTGCTCGAATAACGAAATCATCGGCACTGTTGAAACTACTTCACATAAAGAATGTCTGTCAATGGACAAATTCTTCGTTCGATATGTTGTTGCGTCTACTTAAAGACTACATATTACCGATTGACGCTCAATTGCCAAACTCCTACTACGAAAGTAAAAAATTCATTACTGATATCGGGCTTAAGTATGACAAGATAGACGCATGTAGGAACAACTGTATGCTATTTTGGAAAGACGACATAAATGAAGATTCTTGTAGAGTTTGCGGTCTTTCAAGATGGAAAGTCGACCAAACAAGTGGGACAGTTCGAGAGAAGCAAAATGGAAAATTCATTCCAAAGAAGGTGTTGAGATATTTCCCTCTAATACCAAGACTGCAAAGACTATACATGTCCTCAAAAACGGCTCCAATGATGAGATGGCATAAAGAAGAAAGAGTTGTTAGTGATACGTTGAGACATCCCGCTGATTCCTTAACCTGGAAAACGTTTGATGAAAATTATAAAGATTTTGCGTCTGATTCTCGAAACGTAAGACTAGGTTTATCAAGCGATGGGTTTCAACCATTTGCAAATGGAAAAAAGTCATATAGTGTTTGGCCGGTTATTCTCGTTCCTTATAATGTGTCACCCTCTACTTGCATGGATTCTAGCAATTTTATTTTATCTATGTTAATTCCGGGTCCAAAAAGTCCGGGAGATGCGATTGACATATTTCTCCAGCCATTGATCGACGAGTTGACTGAACTGTGGCAAACTGGTGTGAGAACGTTTGATGCACACACCTCGCAATACTTTAACATGCGAGCGGCATTGTTGTGGACCATTAACGACTTTCCCGCATACGCGAATTTATCGGGCTGGAGTACGAAAGGTAAATTTGCTTGTCCTTGTTGTAACAACGACACAGTATCTCTTCGATTGGTTCATGGTTCCAAACAATGTTACATGGGTCATAGACGGTTCCTTCCACCGAAGCACAAATACAGAAGGGATAAAGAGTCGTTTGATGGTCGAACTGATTATGGAGAGCCCCCTAGATTGTTAACGGGTCAAGAAAGTTACGAGCAAGCACGAGACCTAGAAGACATAATTCTTAGTACGGATCTAAGCAAGAAAACCAAGATATATCATGAAACGCGGGGAGACAATTGGAACAAATTGAGCATTTTCTTCCGCTTGCCTTATTGGAAATCATTATTATTGAGACATAATTTGGATGTGATGCATATTGAGAAAAATATTTGTGATAGCGTGTTGGGAACAATAATGAATGTGAAAGAGAAGACGAAGGATGGTCCTAAAGCGCGTAAAGACTTACAACTATTAGGCATAAAGTCATGGTTACATCCTATAAATGATGAAGGAGTGGTTCATTATCCAGAAGCGCCTTTCACTTTGACATCCGATAATAAAAAACGTTTTTGGAAATTCTTGAAAGATCTCAAGTTGCCTGATGGTTTTTGCTCAAATATCAGTGGTTGTGTAAATTTAGAAGAGAAAAAGATTTCGGGATTAAAGAGTCATGATTGTCACATTTTGTTGGAATATCTTATTCCTTTAGCAACCCGTGGATTACTTCCAGATAATGTGTATGATGCGTTAGTAAATTTGTCTCGGTTCTTTCGGTTGTTGTGTTTCAAAGAGTTGATTCAAGCGGACCTCGAACAATTGTACATGGATATTACATTGACGCTCTGCAAATTTGAAATGATTTTTCCGCCGTCAATTTTCGACATCATGATGCATCTCCCGGTTCACTTGTCATTTGAGGCTTTGCTTGGGGGACCTGTTCAGTATCGATGGATGTATCCGTTTGAACATTACATGGGTACAATGAAAAGATATTTGCGGAATAATAACCACCCAGAAGCCTCTATAAGCGAGAGCTATCTTGTAAATGAGAGTATTAGTTTATGTGCAAGGTATATGGAGGAAGAAGAGCAAGAAAATGCACAAACTGAAATCTCGGGCATTTCTATATTTTCATCGTTGGAAGACCTTTCTAACGGAAAAATATACAACTTGGATTATATCGATCGAGTGACAGCTCATTCATACATTTTGAAAAATTGCCCCGAAGCTGAACCTTTTTACATGTAAGATTCTATGTTGCTGTTATTAATTAGCATTAAAAAGTATGCTTTTTAATATTCGATCTATTTGCAGAGATTACATGCAGTATTGCAATAACAACGAGTCTCGTGGTGAAACGTTTGCCGCATATTTCAAACATAGAGTGAGTTCATTATAAACCATATATTCTAACTCTTTATATTTATTTTAACAACTACATGTCGGGTAAATGTATGTATAGGTTGCTCAATTAACCGAATTTAACGACATATCAAGAGACCTCAAGATCTTAGGAGAAGGTCCAAGTATGTACTCGTCTATGTATGTTTGGTGTAAAGTAAACGGATACAAATTCTGTACAGAAAAACACGACGAAGGTTTGACAACTCAAAATAGTGGGGTGGTTGTCGAAGGGTTCAATGGTTCTGAAACTATGTCATACTACGGAGTTTTAACAGATATAATCGAAGTGCAATACTTTTCTCACAAACGAGTTGTTTTATTCAAGTGTAAGTGGTTTGATACACACTCGGGGGAACTAGGAGTGAAAGTGGATAAATATGGCTTCGTAAGTATAAATGTAAACCGATTTTTAAAAACACAAAGTCAAGACCCGTATATATTGGCGAGTCAAGCAAAACAAGTCTTCTACGCCCTTGATATGTCAGCCCGACCCGGTTGGAAGATTGTGACAAAAATAAAACCGCGGTTTACAAATATATAGATCAGATTAATTAGGTAGATTATCTGTTTTTTACTATATATTATTTCTTATTACTACTTTATTTCAATTAGTCGCTCATTTATTAATGGTGTATGCATTAAGAATGTCTAAAGGTAGTGACGAACCTTGGTGGAGTATGAGGAAAACACCCAGCAAACTCTTAAAGCCGTACCAGAACCTCATTGCACAATCAGAAAACTTGAGGCTCCGAGAATCGTCTACTAGAGATGCATCACCTATTGCTGTAGTCCCGATAGCTACTGCTCCCCCAGCAGACGAGGATGTTGAGGCTGCTGAGGCAGAAGAGTTTGTAGAGAGTACGTTTGCTAATGTGGGGGATGAGGACGATGAGGCTGATGACGAGGGTCACGAGGACCCTCAGGACGTGGATGAAGAGGAGGAGCATGGATCGACTCCCGACCCATCATCGACAGGTAACTTGTTTACTATTAGTTATAGTTTGAATTGATTCGCATATCTGATTATGAATTTAATCTGTTTTGAAGAATCTTGTGCCCGCAAGAGAAGAGGGAAAAACAAGAATATTGCGTTATCTAAGAGACCAGCGGGGACAAGGATTCCTCTCACTTTTAGAGAGGTAGATGGGAGGCCGGGAGGTGTTGACGTTGGAAGAACAAGGTGGTCCAGACATGTGGGGTCGGTTGTGCGGGATCCCTCAGCCGTCTCGCACCGTCTTTTGAAGTGGAAGGCATTAAGTGCTGACCAATTGGATTACATTTGGAATGCTGCGAAGGTAAAGATTAAATAATTCTACATTGATCATTCAATAATTATTTTAAAACATTTGAATGTTTTTATTTTCAGGATCCGTTCGAGGCTACTAATGGTCCTATTGATTCTTTTCGAAAGACCGCAATGGGACACGTCAGACAAATATGGGATAGATGGCGCTCGGATTTGCACACGGAATATATCCGCATCCATAAAGGAGACGAGGCCGCGGTACTTGCCAATCCTCCACCAGACTACGATCGAGATGATTGGGAGTTTGTGTGTCGCAACCATTTCTTTACGGAGAAATTTAAGGTACGGTTTCATAAAAAAATAAAATATGATATTAGTTATTCTAACTTCAATTTTTTTTATTTGAATTTCAGAAAAATAGTAGCACAAATATGGCTAACAGACAGCAGCTGAAATTCCCGCATCATACGGGAAGTAGACCGTTTGCTCAAATTGAAGAAGAGTTGGTAAGATTGTTATGAGTTATATAATAACTTAATATAAACATTGTTACGAGTTATATAATTTTTTTTTCAACAGGCGATTGAAATGGGACGGGCTCCATCGGTCGTTGAAGTGTTCAAGAGGACCCGTACCCCAAAACCGACAAAAGAAAACCCAACTCCCGTCCCGGACGACCGCGTTCAAGAGAAAATTGTAAGTGAATTGAATTAAATTAAATTAAATTACTTATAACTAGTTTATAAATTATTATATAATTGACAAATTATTTCAAATTTGCAGGTTGAGATGGAGGAAGTTCTAAGTAACGAACCAGAAATATCAGACTTTGAGTTGACGGAGAGAGTATTCGGACCCCAAAAACACGGGGGAGTATTCGGTATGGGATCAGGCGTCCGACCCACACACTTTCGTCAAGATCGACGGAGTTCTAACAATTCTCAACGAGCCACTGATCGATTGTTTGAGGAGAATCAAAGAATGGCGATAGAGCTTGAGGAATTGAAGAAAAGGGATGAAGAAAAAACACAAAAGATTGATCAAATCCAAAGAGAAAAGGTAGAATTGATTTCACGAATGGATAGAGAAAGTGCAAAACAGGAGAAGGAAAGGTTAGAATTGAATGCAAGATTAGAGAATTTTGAAGTGTTTATGCGGCAATATAAACCGCCGCCTCCCCCACCAGCTAGCTAGTTCTAAGACGTTTCGACTATATGAATTGATTGAATATGTTTAATGGTTTAATGGTTTAATGTAAAACTTGTTTTTGGGATGATTGATTGGAGAATTTTGGAATGATGATTTTGTTTTATGAATTGATTGGTTTGGCTGGCTGAACAGGTTTTGGTTTCGGTATGCGGTTTCGGTTTAGCACAAATCAGTACGGCTATTTTGTAAATTTTTAAAAGAAAAACCGAAAGTTAAATGGAAGCTTTCGGTTTTTCTTTAAAGGGAAAAAGCGAAGGTTTAGCTAATAACTCTCGGTTTTTCTTTAAAGGGAAAAACCGAAGGTTATGATAATAACTATCGGTTTTTCTTCAAAGGAAAAAACCGAAGGTTAAGCTCATTACTCTCGGTTTTTCTTCAAAGGAAAAACCGAAGGTTATGCCATTAACTCTCGGTTTTTCTTCAAAGGAAAAACCGAAGGTTATGCCATTAACTCTCGGTTTTTCTTCAAAGGAAAAACCGAAGGTTATGCCATTAACTCTCGGTTTTTCTTCGAAGGAAAAACCGAAGGTTATGCCATTAACTCTCGGTTTTTCTTCGAAGGAAAAACCGAAGGTTAAGCCATTAACTCTCGGTTTTTCTTCGAAGGAAAAACCGAAGGTTATGCTAATAACTCTCGGTTTTTCTCATTGAAGAAAACCCGAGAACTAGAGGACATCTTTCGGTAAATACACTATTCTTTTTAACGACGGAGTCAATACCGAGGGATGGCGACAGTCACCTTAACTCTCGGATTTTAGTCTATCCCGAAAGTTATAGGCTCAAAACCGAGAGTTTTAACTCTCGGTTTTGACCATTTTTTTACCAGTGACATATGATGGGAAAAGAGGCATATAAAAAAGTGTGAGTCACAATATGAGTGTCAATTAGGGGATTAGTGGCTGTTTGACGAGAGATAATAGGTGTGTGATCGATTGAAATTGGTTGTTGATTTGTTGAAGTGGGGTAAAAAATGTTGATTAAGATTGGTGGGTGGTTTGTCGAGGGGATAAAGAGGCATATGAAAAAGTGTGAGTCATAAGAGGTCGATTAAGATTTGGTGGGTGGTTTTCCAAGTGGATAAAGAGATATATGAAAAAGTGTGAGTCACAAGAGGTCGACTAAGATTGGTGGGTGATTTGTCGAGGGATAAAATATGTGTGAAAGTGTATGAGGTGGTTGGTTTGTCGAAGTGAGGGTAAATATAAGAGATCTTCTTAACAAATTAGATATTGGTGGTTAAAAATATAAGAATAAAATGTTGATTGACCGAAGTGGTCGATTAGGGGGTTGATTGTTGATTTGTTGAAGTGGGGTAAAATAAGTTGCGATAAGAGTAAATAGGATGAGATTCGAGATGAGGATTTGTGGTTAATTTGTGGTTGATTTGTAGGGATAAGAAACTGATAATAAAAGAAGATATCGATGGTTAAAAATATATAAATGGGATGTTGATTGATCGTAGTATAAACGTGCGTAGATTAGATGTCGAAATTAGGATTAGTGAATGGTTTATCGAGGGGGTAAAGAGGCATATGAAAAGTGTGAGTCACAAGATGAGAGGTCGATTGAGGAAATTGATGTTTGGTTTGACAAGGGATAAGATGTGTGTGAAAGTGTGTGTAAGGTTATGAGAAGAGATGTCGAATGAGATTTGGTGGTTAGTTTGCCGGAAGTGGGGAATAATTTAAGAGGTTCATAACAAATGAGATATTAGTGGTTAAAAATATATGAATGTGATGTTGATTAACCGAAATGTAAAAGGGTGTGAGGTCACGAGATTAGAGGTCGATTGAGGGATTTTTGTTGGTTTGACGAGGATAAGAAGTGTGTGAAAGTGTATGAAGTCACGAGATGATATTTCGATTGAGATTTGATGGTTGGTTTACCGAAGTGGGGATAAAAAAGAGGTAGCGGTAATATAAAAGAGGATAGTAATAAATGAGATATTAGTGGTTAAAGTATATGAATACGATGTTCATTAATCAAATTTTAAAAGGGTGTGAGGTCACGAGATTAAAGGTTGATTGGGATTTGTGGGTTATTTTTCTAGTGGAGAAAGAGAAATATGAAAAAGTGTGAGTCATAAGATAAAAGGTCGATTTGTGGTAAAAGTGGTTGCGGTAAGGATAATAATCATGAGATGAGATGTGGGATTTTTTGGGATAAGAGACCAATAATAAATGAGATATTGGTGGTTAAAAATAATATGAATAAAATTTTGATTGACCGAAATGTGAAAATGTGTGAGCACACGATACTAGAGGTCGATTGAGATTGGTGGTTGGTTTGTCGAGTGTGATAAGAGGCGTGTGAAAAATGTAAGGTCATGATATGAGAGGTCGATTGAGATTGGTGGTTGATTTGACGAGAGATAATAAGTGTGTGAAAGTGTGTGAAGTCACAATATGAGATATGGATTATGTGATTGGTGGTTGTCGAAGTGGTGGTAAAAAAAGTCAAAGTAATGGATAAGAGATTAGTAATAGTGTAAAACACATCTAACATTACTTTAGATATATGACACAACTTTAAGTAAAATCTCTATATTAATTTATAGTAACTAACAAGATAAATTGTGTAATTGACTTATTTTTACTATGAAGAAATCTACCTTTCTTTTTAAGTGTTTTTCAAATTTATATTTTTTTTAATTTTAAATATTTAATAAATTTTAAAATATATGTTAACATTAAATTTTAAATTAAACTTAATTTTTATAAATTAAAACTAATTTTAAATTAATTAATTTAGAATAATATTAATTTTATCTAAAATATTTATAAATAAATAATATTTTGTTTATATTTATAAACATGTTTGCTCGGATTCACGCTTATAAATAAAAATAAAAATAAATTTGATTAAAACTCCGTCATCAATCTCAAAATAATTAAAAACTGATTAGTAAGATTTTGCTATTTTAAATAAAACTAACAAATCATATTTATATAATCTAGTTAAACTCCTAAAATGTTTGAATCTACTATCTTAAGATTTTATATAAATATTATTTATTCAAATAAATAAATAAATAAAATTAATTATTTAACTATTATTTTATTTTATCATTTTTTATTAATCTTTAAATTAAATTTATACTTAATTATATAGTTAATATTAGTTTAAATTAAATTCCAAATTGAATAGTCAACAACCATTTTAAATAAATTATCAACTTTAATTGTATTGGAACATGTGAGAGAGACGTGGATGGGCCTGAGGCAGTTAAGAAGATCTGAACATGTCATAAAATTAAATCTATTTTAAAATAAACTTATATAAAATCAAATTCAGATTTTTTTTCAAATAAAGTTACAGCAGCAACGTCACGTTTAGTCCACTAATAATAAATTATCATTATTATTAATAATATTATTTATATATTGATCTGGATGAGATGTGACAAAAGATGAAGTCCTAATGGAAACAGCTTGGATACAATGGTAATGAGCCCTACTAATATTGGGCCCATTTTAAAATTTTATTAATACCAATAATTCTATTTCTTTTAATTTAAATCAGATAATATTTTATAAGCTAAAAAAAATATATTTTCAAATGAATAAATAAATTAGGTCGAATACTAAAAATAATTGTGCTAACTTTTAAAAATATATATATATATAAACAAAATAGAAAGATGAGAGACCTCATAATATCCAAACAATAATTCTCAGCTTCAAATGGACAAATAAGTGTCTTTTTATAATAGTTAATTTAAGTTAGAAGCTTATTTAATAATTATTTTATTTGTTGGGTTCAATTATTCACCTCAAAATTCACATAACTAATAAAACAAATAATATATTCATAAATTAACTTTATCTCACTATAACTAATAACATTTCTACATTACACAAATAAATTATAGAATTCATAAAATAACTTTATCTCAGTACAAATTTTATTTTATTTTAAACAAAAAAAATCATTTTACAAAAGATAATAGAAAAAATAACAAAAACTCATAAGCAAGTAACATCTTTATAGCCTAATAGACATGTCTACAATTGTATAATATAATAAACTCTTATAATAGTTTTACCAGGAAGTAATCAAACAAAAAACATTATAATTAAAAATTTACTAAAAAAATAATCATTTCAAATAAGTTTGATTTCATTTTAAAATTACTTAACTAGAGGAATCTTCAAATAAACATTTTCTCTATTTCTCTCCTCTCTTCTAATTTACACAATTACATTTTATTTTGTTATGATTGATATGATTATATTGTGATTGTTTTATACTTTATAAACAAAAATGAATAATTTTCAAATAAATACAAGAATTTACCGTGGCATGTAATAAGAAAGAACATAGAAGATAAACCTTTGTCTTCTTATGTGGAGGATTGTTTGATAAAGAGAGGAACAAAATAATAACTAATTTAGCTTTTCAGGCACGGATTAATAGATATGCACAAACTAGAAGCCATTCAACAACTCATTTATTGTCTTTTCCCCACAATGGAGCTTGTTTGATCTTCGATTTTTAAGATTTTTTTCGAAAAAAATGAAGGTCAACCGATTATGGTAGGCAAGTGATAACAATCGTATTTAAAACCGATTAGGGTAGGTCAATTGTATTTAAAATAAGTAGGAGTCCGTAGAGGTACTTCTAGCAGCCTAATAGTTCAATAAATATATATGAACAAAAAGTAAAAACAAACAAACAAAATACTCATCAAACAATCTCCCCCAATCCTATATAAAACCAAACCATCAAAGATTAAATGTATCAAATCAGCATTTCATTTGTGTGAAAACATAGAAAACTCATTTTATGGATATGACTACGAAGAGTTCAATACTTCTCCTTGTTCTTTCATCATTTCTAATGCACCTCTCAAGTTCTAAGGCCGGTCAAATCGCTATATATTGGGGTCAGAATGGAAACGAGGGCACGTTAGCTCAAACATGTGCCACAGGGAAATACGATATCGTAAACCTAGCTTTCCTAGCCACGTTTGGGGATGGGCGACAACCAATGGTTAACTTAGCCGGCCATTGCGATCCCTATACAAACGACCCCTACAGCAACCCGTGCAGTAATTTGAGCTCGAATATAACCTCTTGCCAGTCGAAAGGAGTCAAGGTTATACTTTCTATTGGAGGAGGTGCCGGAGCCTATTCGCTAGGCTCAGCGACGGATGCAGCACAAGTTGCTACTTATTTATGGGACAACTTTTTTGGTGGGAAGTCGACTACTCGTCCTCTCGGGGAAGCAATTCTCGACGGAATTGACTTCGACATAGAGCAAGGAAATGGCCAATATTGGGATGTGTTGGCGAAAACCCTAGCCGGATATAGCAGAAAGGGGAAGAAAATATACCTAACCGCAGCTCCTCAGTGTCCATTCCCTGATGCTTGGATTGGGGGAGCCCTTAAAACCGGCCTATTCGACTATGTTTGGGTTCAATTCTATAACAATCCTCCTTGCCAATACATTTCGGGGAATTTGACTAATCTCCAAGAATCGTGGAAGGTATGGACTTCAATTGTTCCCGCAAAGAAGATTTTCTTGGGTCTTCCAGCTGCATCTGATGCAGCCGGGAGTGGTTTCATCCCAGCCACAGATCTAATGTCAAAAGTGCTTCCGGCCATAAAAGGCTCAAACAAGTACGGAGGTGTGATGTTGTGGTCTAAGTATTACGATGATCAAAGTGGATACAGTTCTTCGATCAAAAGCCATGTCTAGCGAACATAGCATTAAACCTTTGCCTAAAAAGCGAGTACACGATTTATCATCTACATGTGTGTGCACCTCATCTCATCTACATATGTAAAAACTATGCACAATCTTGTGTACATTGTAATATAAGAGTGTCAAATTGTGCTTGTTTCAAATCATGAATGCTTTTAGTGGAAGAAATAACTAAGGATAATGAAGAATAAAAACAAAAGCCATAGCTTAAATGGATCACACACAAAACTCACCAATATTTAGGGCTTGTTTGACCTATAATCATATCATTTAAATTATTGACCAAAAGAATCAAATATATAGCTTATTGAAAGTTTTTTTTGAAGACTATTGGTTCCAAACATGATTATTCACAAACAAGGCATACATCTAGTTGTAGACCCTGAAAAAAACATACTTTTTCAAGATCTCAATGATGGGTTTTCCAAATATTCACTAAACTTATAAAGGGGCATCTTTCCAATTTCAAGAAAGCAGCCAGCATATACAGTAGCAACTTTACAGGCCAAGAACTGCCAGCCATAGATAAAGTGCTTTTCCAATATTCAATCTTCTAATCAGAACCATCAAAGAAATATAAACACAATCAGATCAGATTATAAGAAATAAATATAAGTTACTGCAGTCTCAAGACAGATATGTATAAGGGTTCACAATGAAAATATCCTAGGAACATTTTTTGTTTTTTTGATTTTTTGAAAAAAGATGTATTCATTGATGAACAAGGGGAGTCATAGAGAAACTCAACATTAGAGAAATGGAACAAAATAGATATACTTGAACCAGAAGTTCCTCAGATTCTCAGCCATGAGTATTCACAGCCTCCCAAAGCAAAGATCTAGCTTCCATTGCAGCTTTCTTCAACGTCCTAATAGTCTGGCAGTTGGCATCATAGAAAGACAAGCTGTTGTAAGGAAGATTGTGTTTCTTGCATAAATCTCTCACCAAAGGTGAGATCTTCCTCAATTGACATCTGGGTAATCGAGGAAAGAGATGATGTTCAAGCTGGAACTGTAGACCGCCGTGAAACCAATCCATCCAAGTCGAGCAAGAGATATCAATAGTTCCACTCATTTGCTTCTCAAACCAGTCATTTCCTCGAGGAGGACCAACATAGGTATCAGCTGAGAAATGGTTCAAACAGAACTGGATATGCTGAATAGCTGTGACTGTGAAGCTTATCAGAACGAAAAGAAACCTTTCTGTCCAATTGGGAAGGTAGGATACGAATAAAGGAAACCAAGTCCAGAATACAAGAATACCCAATATGTTCAAAGCCCTGTCTGGTACTTTTCTATTGGAGAATAACAGCAAAAATGTCTGTATAAACAGATTGATTCTCCCTACACACATAACAGGATAGAATGTGATGTGTTGATAACTAACCATGAACATTGAAATTGGATCGAATGTCAGTTCACGGTCGTAGAATTTCGATGTGATGTTATGGAAAATGCTTGTAGAAACGGCGAATACAGGAAGATGCTGTAGGTCAGGATCGTAGTCGAGGCTGTTAACAGCGATATGATGAGCGTTGTGCGTCCATTTCCACCAAGCCATGCTTATTCCAGTCAAACAGTTACCAGAAAGAATCTGTGCTACTTTGTTGAATCTTCTGTTTGTCATCATATTATAATGACCTGAATCATGTCCTAGGTAAGAAACCTGAACCCAAGCGAAACCTAACATTGCTCCAGAAAGCATATGCATCCAGAACCCATCGTGAAAAAGAACACCACGGATCGATAACATGAATAGAATACAAACGAATGATAGAGATTGTATCACAACGTGTCCCTTTTTCTCGAACAAACCTGCTTTAGAAAACTCCGAAGCCAAACGACGATAGTCTTTTGAGATCTCAGTTACCTCGTAATCTTTGAGATGGTAGCCTGTGAAGAATTTATCAAGACGGTGCCAGACGGTTGGTGGATGAAAGGCGATGAAAGCGTCAGTCGCTTCTTGTCCGGCGAGATTCAGGAGGGGAATGTCACCGCCGGGATGTTCTTTCACCCAATCAGTCACGTTGTATACTTTTCCTTGAATCGAGATCCATAGATCTCCAGGTTCGTTGTGCTTGCTGAGTTCTAGTAAAGTAATGTACTTTTTCTCGTCCGCCATTGTTTGTGTGAAAATGCTGGAAGGAAGAGATGAGATTTACAGTAAAATTGGTGGGTTTGAAGAAATGATGCAAATCTGGTTGGAAATAATGAAGGAAAGGAGATGATTGAGCGTGGTGGAATGGAGGAAAGGTACCCCGGATAGCCGGAGTATGTTCCTGATCTTCTTCTTCTTGTTGATGATGCTCTTTCTCTCTCTTTCTTCTTCTTCAGAGGGGAAAATCGGAGGGTTTTAAGGAGAGCAATGTGTGTTCAAAACGACTCCAGCGCCGAAAGGAAAGAGAGAGAGAGAATCGTCTCTTCCAGAGAACCGCTAAAAATCTAATCTTTTATTTGTTTATTTTATATTCAATAACGCGTGTGATTATTTCAATCTATTGATTGTCCCCTCCCCTCTTAAATCATTTCAAATTTGGTTAGTTGTAGTTCTATATTGCAAGTTAATTTGTTCAAATAAAAATAGGTTCATGTTGGTTTAACGTGCAACCTTCAAAGTAAGAAAAAAGAGATGTCGAGATATACTTAATTGTTTGTTATTAAGTATACGATAAAATTTCGTCATGGGTTTTCTCGCTTTTAATCGGTATCTTATTTTGAGGAGTAGACGATGAAAGTTCGTATTGGGTGTTCTCGGTTTTCGATAGATATCTGATTTTAAAAAGTATACGATGAAAGTTCGTTTTGAGTGTAATTGGTGTTTTAGTTTCAGTTAGTTGTTGGACTTGAAAAATAAGATACATAATTTGTGGCAAACAAGGGTAAGGATTATTTTGACATAATAAAGAATTGTTTTTTAGTTAATGCATAGTGAACGAGTATGAACACAAACTAAGAACAGTTATTGAATGTTTCCAACTGTTGAAGTAGTGTGGTTCCCAAATTCACTTGGTGTTATAAACTCTATGATTTTATATTATAAATATTTTTTAACAGAAGTAAAGGTATAATGATTTAACTCGTGAATGACTCGAAAAACTGTGAAGATTGATGTGTGACTCATAACCTTTTGATGGTGGAGATTGTTATTCTTCTAGAGCTCTTGAGTGAAAGTGGATGTATGAAAAGTTATCTAATGAATGACTCGAGCAAAGGTGAAGAAAGATTGAAGTGTTGAACCCACTTATTTATCGATGGCTTGACTTTTGTCAAGGTGGAGATTGATGGGTAGGACTCGTGTATTTTCTAAGGGACGTGAAATTTGTTAAGGTGGAGATTGTTGAATTTTTACTTATTCATCAAATTTCAATAAGCACGGTATTTGTCCAAGGTGGAGATTGTTGGGTTTTGATCTCACATTTTATATATTATAATGAACTTTAAACCTTTAATTAACTTAAGAGTAATAGTTTTTTTTTATGCATTTTGATCTACTTTTATAAATAGAGACATTGTGACATATGATTATTTGGACTATTATTACATGAAAATTTATAAATTGGATGATTCATCGATGATATAGGCATTTATTGTGTGTTTAGATTACATCTTATCTCACAAAGTGGCATCAGAGTCAAAAGTTCGTCCTTGACATGGTGGCTGAGTTTTTAAAATGGCTATCAACTTTTCGTCATCCTTTACGAGGACCCCAATGTCGAATTTGAAATTTGCAGTTAAAATATTTGATGTTACTGAGTATTTCGGTATGTGGAAAGATGAGGTTCTAGATTGCCTTTTTCAACAGAGTCTAGATATTACTATTGAGATCAAAAAATGAGATGATATAAAAGAAAAAGATGAATCGATTGACGTACGCAATAATTCGTTCATACCTATCTAGAGAGTATACCGTCAAAACGAAAGTTCTACACAAAAATTATGACATATTGGAGAACAAATTTCTAAAAAAGAGTGACCAGGTAAGCTCCTTATGAAAAAACATTTATTCCAGTTTTATTAACAGTCAAGTACCATCATGAATGAATACATCACTAAGTTTAATCAATTACTAGCATATCTTTAAATCATGATATAAAATTTGAGCATAAAGATTTAGCTTTGATGTTTTTATCATCCCTTCTTGATGAATTTGAATATTTAGAAATAACGTTACTTCATGGGAAGAAAATTATATCTTTTTATGTTGTAAATTATGTTTTATATAGTCATGAATTGAAAAAATAAAATAAAAATAAAAACAAAATAGATACAACAGATAAAGCATTGGTGGTAAGGGGCCGTCAACAAAGAAAATCAAAAGGGAAAGAATGGATATTTAAAACTAGAGTTGCCAAAGACAAATGTGCTTTTTGTCGTGACAAATGACATTGAAAAAAAAATGTCCAGAGTTGAATAAGAAAGGGAAGAATCATGAATATGCAAATGGTGCAAATTCAGACCTCTCTTTGGTGATGTCACACACAACATCACATACTGACGCATTGATATTGGACTAGGCCACACACTTATCATATGACATCAGTTCGTTAGTGGTTCTTTGACTTTAAAAAACTGGATGAATGAATTGTTTACATGAGAAATAATAATACATGTAAAATAAAATGGATAGATTCAATCAAGCTGAAAAATGATGATGGATCCATTAGAATTGTCAGAGATGTTCGGTATATATCGAATATGAAAAAATCTCATTTTTAGGGGCCTAAGAGTCAAAAGACCTACATGTGAGTATGGAAAATGAAATTCTTAAAGTCGTATCTGGAACACTAGTGATGTTGAAAGTCATTAGAGGTAGTACAGTTAACTTCCCCCCCCCCCAAAAAAAAGGTAGTACAGTTAATGAGACGTATTGTGAGAATGCTTTCTCCTTGAGACTGTGGAAACTGCATATTCTAAAAGGGTCTCTAAGTCTTGCCACTCTAGATCACCTTCAACAACAACAAAATTGTTCACTTCTGACAACAGGACATTCGTTTGGGATATGTTATTGAGAAATTTATGCAAACTCTTGTCAGGAAATGATTGCTGAAAGATACAAAAGTTTGTAAACTAGATTTTTGTAAAAAATGTGTTCTGTAAAATAAAGACGAGTAAAATTTGGCAGTATTATATATAACACCAAAGGTATTTTGGACTATGTGACTCAAATTCCTATGGACCTACCAAGTCCCCATCTCTTGGAGGTAGACATTATTTTGTTACTTTTGTTGATAATATTTTTAGAAGAGTATGAGTGTTTAGTATGAAAAACAAAGATGAAGTATTTGAGATTTTCCTTAAATGGAAAACTCAAGTTTAAACTAGACATGAAGAAAGATCAAAATTCTTCGAACTGATAATGGTGGAGAATACAAGAACGACTCATTCCAAAAGTTATGTCAAGAGTGTAACATAATTCGACACTTCACAATCAGAAAAACACCACAGCATAATGAAGTATTGGAACGTATGAACAAGACATTGATAGAGAAAGTTCGTTGTATGTTGTATAATGATGTGTTAGATAGAAAATTTTGTGCATAAACTTTGATATACGCTCGCCATTTGATAAATCGTCTACCATCATTTGCACTTTGTGGTAATACTCTATTAGAGATATGGTCTAGAAAACCTACAACTGATTAATATTTTTTGCATATTTTTAGTTCTTTGGCATATTATATGTTGTTGAATAAAAGTTAGACCCACGAGCAAATGATGTTCTCCTTATGGGTTTTAATATTGGAGTTAAAGGATATCGTCTCTAGTATTTGAATGCAAAAAAATCATTATTAGTAGATATGTTACTTTTTACGAATCTTCCATGTTGAATAAGGTAACACTAGACGAGAATGATTGCACTCCGTAGTAGGTGTAGTTTGAGTAGATAAAGATAAACTCAACTATAAGTGTCTCTTCGATGACAGACGGAGAGTTAGACGAGAAAGATATTTTGACCCAAGAACCTTCACAATAACGTGAATAATTATTGTGAACAGACCGAGATGGATTATTCAAAAGTCAACTCGGTTTGTTGACATGGAGGTCTATGCACTTCCAATTACAGATAATATTCCATCCACTTTTTCAGATGTCATTTGAAGTACTAAAATTGGAAAACGGAAAGGTGATATAGAAGATGAGATGCAATCACTTCAGAAGAATGAGACATGAAAGTTGACGCATCTACCAAAAGGGAAGAATGTTATTGGTTATAAATGGATCTTTGCAAAGAAAGAAGAATTTTACAAAAAAAACAATGTTCTCTATAATGCAAGATTGGTAGCTAAATGTTACATTGAAAGAAGGAGTCGATTATAATAAGATATTTTCTTCTATTGTTAAACACTCTTCCATTAGAACTTTGTTGGCATTGGTAGTGCATATGAATTTGGAGCTAGCTCAACTAGATGTGAAGACTAAATTCTTACACGATCATTTGAAGGAGAAAATTTATATGTCTCAACCAGATAGATTCAAAGAAATTGGGTTTGAAAGTTGAACAAATCTAAAACAATCGTCGATGCAATGGACGATTTGACAAGTTTATGATGGACCACAAGTACACAAAAAGCAAATACGATTCTTGTGTGTATTTGCGCAAACTGCAAGATGAGTCTTATATTTATCTACTATTTTACGTTGATGATATATTGATAGCATTAAAGGGCCAAGATGAAATTGACAAATTGAAGGCTCGATTAATTAAAGTTTTTGAGATGAAAGATTTGAGATAAGACAAGAAAATCCTCGATATGGAGATAAGTTGGGATAAAAAAAGAAGGAAGCTTTGCCTAACACAAAAGCAATATTTGAAGAAGGTATTGCAGCAATTTGATATTAAAAAGATGCAAAACATGTAAGTACTCCATTTTGTCCTCATTTGAAATTTAGCAACCGGTTATCTTTAAAGACAGATGTAGAACGAGAATACATGGAAAATGTCACATATGCAAATGCAGTTGGAAACTTAATGTATGCAATGGTATGTACGAGACTTGATACTACGTAGGTAGTTGGTGTTGTGAGCTGGTACATGCATGATCCAGGTAAAGATCACTAGCAAGCAATAAAATGTATTATACGGTATATTCAAGATTTTATAGATATTGATTTAACATTTGAGCATGATAGATCATTTGGTCAATGTGTAGTTAGATATTGTGATTCTAACTATTCAGGTGACTCAAATAAGAGACAATCAACAATTGTTTATTTGTTCACGCTAACCAAAGTGTCAATCAATTGGAAATGTAATATATAGTCAACAATTACTTTGTCTACAACAGATGCAGAGTTTATGGCGATTACAGATGTTGTGAAGGAGGCAATTTGGCTTTAAGGATTGCTAAAAGACTTGGTAATTATTCAGGAACACATGGTAATATATTCTAACAGTTAGAGTGTTATTCACTTATCAAGAAATCATGTCTTTCATGCAAGAACGAAATATATTGATGTTTACTATCACTTTGTGCGGAAAATTCTTGAAAAAGAGGTAATATTTCTCTTTAAATTTGTACTACAGATAATTCTATAGATATGATGACTAAGGTGTGGACAAAAGCCAAATTTAAACATTGTTTAAATTTGGTAATATCTTGCGCGTTTGAGTGGCCGCTGAAAAGCGTCAAATTGAAAGCACTCAAGAGCTTTTTTAATGATGAAGATTTGTATTGAAAATTGTGTCAAGATGGAGATTTGTTGACTTTTTGGCACAATTAGAATCTCTAATCGGATGATGATGGAAGTAGAGGAAGTTTCTTAGCTTATAAAGAAATTCTCCTCCCTTTGATTTGATGTATCTAATATTTGTATACCTTATTCCTTATTAATTGATAGCTTTAGTGTTCGGAGATATAGACAATATTTGACCGAACTCCATTATCAAATTCTTGATTGTGTTCTTTCTTTCGTTTCTTCTTTTATTTATCGATTTTCCACAACATGTATAACTTTAATAATAAGGAACTTTGGCGACAAAAAGAAGTGGATATTATCAACTTTCCTAAGGTCTTAGGTTTGAGCTCGTCAGGCAACAAGTTACGTTCACCTGGTTAATTGGTTAAGTGTCTTTGCGGGATATATGTTTAACCGTAGGGATTAGTCACATTTCGAAAGAAAAACAAAACTCAGTGCTCTATAATAATAATAATTATTATTATTAAATTAAAATTGTGAGGTTTGAAAGAAGAGTTTTGAGATTCCAATGGTCATCGCCCCAATTTTACCATTTGACAAAAAAAAAAAAATTAAATATCAAAAATATTTAATAAACTAATTTTCCATTAAATAAAAGTTTTAAAGTTATAATTAAGATAACTCCAAATCAAAGTAAACACTAAAAAAAATGGTAAGGACTTGTTTGAGGTGATTATTTTTAATTATATTTATTCAATCTAAATTATTAATAAAACTAATACCAACGTCTTTGAGTTTCAAAATTAAACATATTAATATTATACTCAAATAACAAATTTGCTAAATCCAATTAAATCTAAACATATTTGTTAAATCTAAAATTAGAAAATTAATATAATATTGTAATGATATACACGCCCTACAAAATTAAAATATACTAATAATAGGACACGAAATCCACTTTAACATTTAAATTTAACTATTAGACTATTTTTAATTATTGAATTATATTTATAATTCTGTGTATAAATGTATTTATAATTTTGTATATGAAGTTATGAAATAATTGCAACCATCTAAATATGGATCTTGATAACTCAATATCAAACATATTAAGCCCACATAGTCTATCTAAATCAACTGTTTTATTTGAATGGAACACTTTAATTTAATTAAATGAATTTTTAAATAAAATAAAAATAATGAGAATTAAATAGTATGCTAGACTGTTTCAATTAATGATAAAATATAATATATCATTTCATTATTTATATATATATATATAATTGAAAACTTCAACAAAAGTTGTAGTTATATATTGAAAATTTCAACCAAAGCAATAGTTAAGACTTGTAAGTAAAACTATAAAATTTAATATTATGATTAAAAATTAGTAATTTAAATGTTTGAGATTGGTTAGTTATATTTGATTAAACAGTCAGCTCATGTTTAATTCTTATTATTGGTCTTGTTTGATCTAAATTGTTTTGATACCCAATTATTAATATAATTCACTTATTTATATAAAAAAAATATATATAAGAATCTTTCAATTGAAGTGGGGAATAAGGGTAAATTTAACTTTCTGAAAAAAACTTATTTATAAAACTATATTTATAATATAAATTTTTCTAAACTAAGAGACTTGACATATTATCTGAAATAAAAAAAAAAAGTTTGATTTTTTACTTAAAAATGACTTTAATTTGAAATAATATAGTGTTAAATTCATAAATTAAAAAATATATATATAATTATTCCAAAAAAATCTAGGGATCAAACAAATCCAAGTTAGTAAGCTTCAGTCTTTTTGGCTAAACTTCATTTGTCACTATGTAAGTTATATTCTTATTGAAGATTAAATTAGTTTGGAAACAATTTTCTAAACTTTTTTATAATTGACATGGACATTGGCATATATATATTTACAAATTTGGTTATATATTTACTGTAGTGTATTGAAATTAATATTTTTTAATTCTTAATTATCATATTTTATAATCATGATTTAAAAAAAATATATTTGTCATGTTTATAAAATTCAAATTAATTTTAATATAGATTATGATAATATATATAAAACAGATAATATTAAATTAAAGTATACAAATTAAATTAAATAATATAAATGATCCAGAAAATAATTATTTATATAAATAAAGTAAAAAAAACCACATTATAATAGATGATTATATCAATAATATATATATATATATATATATATATATTGCTTTGCAAATTTTAATGATTTTTGACCAAATTAATTAATATATATTTTCAATTATACATATAAATTATAAAATAAACTACCATTCAAACAATTTAAAAAGTACCAGAGAACAAACAAAAAAAAAAGTTAAAATTAATTATTTTTCTTATGAAATTAGGATGGTTACAAAGAAAAAAAAAATGCAAAATTTCAAATATAACTGACAAACATAAATTTCAAACTACTTTATTAAATTCAATTTATTTTTTAATATTAAAACTTATATTGGTAAATTCAACAAGCTTCATTATATTGTTTACAATAAACTGACAAACAAAATACAAAATAACATTATTTATTTATGTTTTGAAATATTCAATTTATTCATTTTCTAACTAACAACATTAAACAAGATATTGATTTAATTTAACCAAATAAAAAAATGGTTATTTATATTTAGCTGCATTTTACTTATTATTTTGCCTTCATATAAATATTTAGTTATTTACAATCAAATTAATCATTAACAGAAAAGAACTGAATTGTTATATATTGACATAAATTTTAAAAATCATGTATACTAAAATTTATATTTTTAATAAAAATGGCTCAAACATATATAGACAGAAAAACTCAATAATAATATTATCATTTGTGTTAAAAAAAATAATTTAAAGAAAATTTAACTTAAAGCACTCGAATTAAATATAAAACTTCTGTATCGTTTAGAATTTTGTTATTTGATCTAATTGAATTATTTATTTTTAAATATTTGTATATTCACTCAACAAACCAAATAATATGACATGTATAATAATAATAATTTTTGAATAAATGTAAATAAATTAATTATCACTTGAATAAAATTAATAATGATTATAATCTATATTAATTAAATGATTGGATTTAATCCAAATATTTAATATCATACAAGTACTTAATTTTATTAGCACAAGACAGAAAAAGGATAAAAAATGTATTTATAAAATAAATTATAGCATTAATTTATTCATTTAATTGTTGTTAAAAATATATTTAATTGATTATGCAACCTAGCTAATTAAGCATAATATTTTCTCATTTATCATTCCTTACACATTTCTATAAAGAAGTGTAACAAAAAAAAAAAACTTAAAGGAATTAGTTTAATCATAAATGGTTAAAATAAATTAAAAAAAACTATTATAAAGAATGACAATGATGCTTTGAGTGGACCAAGCCATAACCTTATGGTTTCTATGGGTTGGAAAACTATGTTCTTTATTCATTGGATTAAAAAAAATGATTATTTAATAAAGTAATGAGTGCTCACCATTATAAAGAGTTGAAGATTTAAAAAAATATATTTAAGATTATTAATGTATAATAATAAAATAAAATTTATTAATTTAAAATATAGAATATTTTAGTTTTTTTTTTTTAATTAATTGAGTAACATGATGATTAAAAAATGAGATGAAATGATTGTTTTTTATATTGGATATTCAAATAATCAAAATCAAATATAGAAAATGTGTTAAGATTGAATGATTATTCATATTATTGAGATGATACTAGTAAAAGTTATAAATAATTAATTTTGAGTAAATATGAAATTAGCTTATTTGTTATTTATTTCATTTATTATATATTTTTAATAATTTGAATATTTTGGGTAGTTTAGAGATTCTTATTGTTATCACGTCTTACAATTGGTTTTTTTTTTTATCAATTTATTTATTAAAATTGTTGAATTCATTTTATTCATAATAATTTATTAGTTTAATTAATTGTAACAATTTATTTATAACTTTTTGAAAATAATAAATTATCACGTATGTTCTGTACTTTTTTTTTATTTTACAAAATTAATATGATTCCAGAATGATGCTCAGAAATAATAATAAATTAAATTTGAAATATTTAATCTCTTGTCCATAATTTTTTTCTTGGATTATTCTACTAAATATATATTAAATATAATTATTATATTTAAAAATTAACTTAGTGAACATTTTAAAAATAAGAACTTTAATTTTAAAATATAAAATGAGTGAACAACAAATAATAAATTCTTGTTAGTTTACAGAATTTTTCCTTTTACATTGACAAAATATTAATAAAAAATTATTTTTTTTTATCTATTTTGTACCTAAATGTTTAAATCTAAATTGATTAAAATTGTTATATATAAAAAAATAATAATTTTTTGTTTTAATATTTTTTAAGTAATTATGATTATAATGAGAAATTGAGAATCAATTATTATTATTTTAAAAATAAAATATTTAAAAGCAATGACAAAAGACTGACAAGAGACCATGTGTTTGCAGTCTGGTGGTGGGTTCCATTCCAGATCTCATTCGTGGTCTAAGTTTCCCCTATATATTTTTTAACTTTATATTAAATTTATCTATCACCTTAAATTATTGAATATATAATAATAAAACTTTATAATCTTAAAATGTAATTTTAATGTTTTTACCCATTCAAAATTATAAAGTTACGTTATTATTATTTAAAACTGAAATAGAAAATTCTAAAACCGATAAAGAAGATTTCAAAACCGATGTGAAATCTGAAGCTGAAGATAAAAATAAGGAAGACAATAATACAGAAATTTAAGTTGAAGATAACAAAGGTAAAACTTCTAAAATTCTCATAAACAATTATTTCTATCAAATTAGAACGGGCTCGTATAAAGAGAGATCAAAATGAGAAACAACAATACTTAACATTCTTTTCTATACAATCTCCTTTTATCGTTAGAGAAAGAGGAGAGGAAAGAAAGTCTCTCAATAAAAATAGATAGCCTGATAGATTGTTAGATTTGAATGTAGTCTTCTGTTTTTTAGAAAGTATAAATGCTACTAATCAGTTTTTTTAGGTATTTTGATTGTCATTTTTAATGATAGATAGGATTTGTCTAGCTTTTATTTTTGACCTTCTCACTTTTGAGATTTTAATGAAATAGTTTTAACCACTTTCAAAAAAAAATTATAAATTTTTTCATAGTTAAATAACTATTAAAAAGATGTAAACAAGTTGTTTTGAATCATATGTACTATATAAAATATTTAAAACCTTAAGTTAATAAGTTTTAACCGGTTAGTGATCGATAAATTTTAATGGGTTAGTGATTAATAAAATATTTAAAATCTTGCCTTAATAAGTTTTAATAATTACCAAGTGATTGATATTAGTTTTCATAACTAAAATCTTACCTTAATAAGTTTCATTGGCCAACAATTCTCACAAATGTGACTTTTCCATGCTTTCATTGAAGAAGACTTTTGACATATGAATCATCTCCAATAAAAGAAGACTTTGACTATGAATATGATGTTTACTCATTTTTATTCGATGAACGGTAGAACATATAAAAAAATAATGATTTTTTTTTTTTTTTTTTTTTTTTTTTGATGATTTTAAAAAGTTTGATTTTTTTTATAAAATGTTTAAAGGTATTGATATATATAAATATAGAAAAATAATAACTTTCTTTAGACTTTAGCCTGATTGATCCGCGATGTCTAATTTAAAATAAAAAATATTTTAGTGCTTTGATTAATAAATTAAGTAATCTTATAAATGAGAGAGCCAGTTAAACGATGGTTGGATAATTTGAGTTAATTAAATAACCCAACTGAATCCAGTCTAGTGAAAATTTGCTAAATAGACATATGAAAAATTATTTTTATTTATGGGCTGGTTCTCTTTGGGTTTTTAAAAAATCCAACCCAAATCAATTTTCAAATAATCACTTTTTAACAATTATATCACTCATTTCATTAACCAAAATACTAAAATACTCTCTATTTTAAATTATAATTTTTTATTTAATTTATATATACAAATACCCTTTAAGTCTTTTTATAAAAAATAATCACTACCTTTTCAAAATTATCACCAATCATTATTTTTTTCTCCCTCTAAATTTTTAAAAAACTCCAATTCGAACAAGGTCTATGTTAGCCAATTTTTAATAAAAGTATTAGTTTTTTTTTAATATTAGTTTTATTAATAGAGATTTATTTACCATTGTTGAACATAAGTAAATTCGAAAATTTGATAATTTATTAAATAGTAAGAGTTTATTTTAAATAAAAAAATAATCTAATCAACAGTTACCTTACAAATAAGTGAAACTGTGGAATCAATAACCTTGCTCATTTATTTGAATATATTATTGGTCCAACAGTTTACTCTCATAAAATGCATTGTGTTGTGTTGAGAGGAATGATTATATTATTATTATTATATAATTAATATTTTTTTTTTTGAATTTATAACTTTATTTATGTAAAATTGTAAAACTTACTATAATTATAAAAATGAGTACTTAAAAAATTTACCTAAACTAAATTCATTAAATGTTTTTACAAATTAACTCAACTTGAATATAAAATAATGAAGAGAATTAACAAAAACAAAAATTTAATATTCACCTCAAAATAAGACCTATTAACTAAAACAAAATTTAAATGACATGAGATATCCCATATTCCCATTTGTACAAAAAAAATTCAAAATTTGAACTTTCCATTTCAAAATTATGATAATCATATGATTTATCCATAACTCATACTCACTATTGGGTAAAAATTTAATTAAATTAGATGTAACCTTTTCTTATCATAATATAATAGATTTCTTTGAAAAAAAGTTTTTCTTATGATTTAATTTATCCTAGTAGTAATTTAGATAATAAAAAAATAAAATTCTGAAACACTTATAAATTTAGTGACATTTTCTCATTTAAAAACATAACTAACTCCAAATTAAATTCCATGAAATATTTATAAATAGGCCTTGATTGAAAATGACATTTCATATGGCCAAATCTAAAAAGCTCTCATAATATATACTTTTCAAAAGTTAGACAATGCATTTGCTTACTTTTATGTTAAGAATTCAATTAATTTGTTTCTTGTTGCTTACATGTTAAGATATGTTGTTATAAATTATAATATCTAGAAGTTTGAATATCAATAATTGTGTAATACAAAATTGGAAAACTTAATGGTCAAGGGTTAGTAATATTACTAAAAGAAAAAAAATGTCCTAATATTTTCTAGTCAACATATATATAAGTAATAAATTAATGAATAATTGTCCTTTTTCCTATATACAACAATATATTGATTTGCTTGGTTGAGATTCTTAAATTAAATTAAAATTTTAATTAAATCATATTAATTTGTGATATAAAATTGGTTTATTATAATACTATTTATCTAGTCTTCTTTTTTATTTATTTAATATTTATAAAAACAAATTGTATTATAAAACAAGACAAATTGAATCGAAAAAATAATAATGAAAAAGAGTTATTTACAAATTAAAAGTAATAAATATTTTCATATAGTATGTTTTTTTTCCACTATTTGATCGAAAAATTATAAATATATTTTTAATGATTATATTTAACTAATATGTATCATTTATAACGTCAATGTTATGTTTTTTTAAATTTGTGATGGAAGCCTATTTAATCACTTGAATAGCTCATTTCACTTTTTAAGGCCTTAATGCTTGTTAATCTCATGTTTTTATTATTTTTTGTTTTATTTTTTTCAAACTCCATGTTTAATTATTTTAGTGTGATTAAATAAATCTCATTTTTTTGTTATGATGGATCAATATTTTAAAAAAAATATCTTTAGCAAGTGGTTGAAGTGTACATAATTTGATTAAACAGCATCTAATAATAATAATAATAATAATAATTATTATTATTATTATTATTATTATTATTATTATTATTATTATTATTATTATTATTATTATTATTATTATTATTATTATTACTGTAGGGAATTTCCCTCCTAATCAATCAAAGAACTTAAGAAATATAACAGCAAGAAACCAATAAAACAACACAAGATTTGATATCGGAGTTCGACCCAAAAAAGATGGTCTACGTCTCCGTCGAGCTCTGTTACGAACTCGATTCCACTATCACAATTAAACGTTTCAGTTACACCTCGTTCTTTATATATATCACTCACACCTCTAAAATCTTTTACACTCTTGTGTGAATTACTCATATATATATATATATATATAAACAACTTGTCCTAACTAACTTAACAAACTTAACAAACTTAAGCCTTTGACACTTTAGTTAGTTGGGCCTATTAAATTTGGGCCTGACCCATCAACTCAATTTCAACAATCTCCACCTTGAGTTGAAGGGTCCTTCTCTTGTTCTAGTGAAATCGAATATGTTCATCACTTCATTGCTCGAAGCCTTCATTGCACTAAATCTCTTGAACTCTAAGCAAATCCAAACAATGTCTGAATTTACTTAGAGGTAGTACCTTGGTTCCAACATCAGCCGGGTTATCTTCTGTTCCAACCTTGTTGATTGAAACCACCCCTTGTGTTATCTTCTCTCGAATGAAATGGTGCTTGATATCCACGTGTTTTGTTCTGTCATGGAACACGGGATTCTTGCACAAGTGTAGTGCACTTTGGCTATCTGTGAACACCGTCGCAGGTCCTTCGAACACCTTCAGTTCTTGCAGCAGACCCTGAATCCACATTGCTTCCTTTACAGCTTCAGTTGCTGCGATATATTCGGCTTCTGTTGTTGATAAGGCCACTACTGATTGCAACTGGCTCTTCCAACTGATACAGTTACCGTTCACCAAAAAATAGAAAGCCGAAGTTGATTTCCTTGAGTCTTTATCTCCTGCATAGTCTGAGTCCACGTAACCAATTACACTAACATCTGCTCCACTTCTTTTCTTGTAACATATCCCCACATTAGTAGTCGAGGCTATGTATCTTAGTAACCACTTCATTGCGAGCCAATGTTCACGGCCTGGACTTGCCATAAACCTGCTCAAGACACTAATCGCATGTGCCAAGTCTGGCCTGGTACAGACCATTGAGTACATCACAGACCCAACTGCACTTGAATACGGAATCTTTTCCATGTAAGTCTGATCTGACCTGGTTTTTGCCGAGTTCACAGACGACATCAGATACTGATTCGTGATCGGCAACTTTGCTGGCTTGGCTCCTCGAATTTCGAACTTGTCAATCACCTTCTCGAGATACCCTTGCTGGCTGAGAGTCATTACACCATTCTTCCTGTCTCTCTTAATCCTTATCCCAAGAATCTTAGCAGCTTTGCCTAAGTCCTTCATATCGAACTCAGAACATAGAACAATTTTCAACTTCTTCACACTTGAAGCTTCTTTGCTGATTAGTAGCATATCATCTACATATAGCAGAAGATAATCAGCTTCAAGTATATTCTTCCCTCTAAAGTATAAACAAGTATCATAGCTACTCCTCATAAAGCCTTGTTGAGTAATAAACGCATCAAACCGTAAATACCACTGCCTTGGTGATTGTTTGAGTCCATACAACGACTTTCTAAGCAAACACACCATGTTTTTCTCTTGCTGAACTTTGAACCCTTCTGGCTGCTCCATGTAGATGGTTTCCTCTAAATTTCCATGAAGAAACGCAGTCTTAACATCCATCTGTTCTAACTCAAGATCGAACTGAGTTACCAGCGAGAGAATTATCCGAATGGTTTTGTACTTAACAACTGGTGAGAAAATCTCATTATAGTCCACTCCTTCCTTTTGAGAGAACCCTTTAGCAACTAATCTTGCTTTGTACTTGACCCCTTCTTGAATCGAAATACCTTCCTTGATCTTATAGATCCACCTGCACTTGATTACAGATTGTTTGACAGGCCTTGGAACAATCTCCCAAGTTGAATTCTTATAAAGTGAATTCATTTCTTCCTTCATAGCTTCCATCCACTTGGATCTATCACTAGAACTCAAAGCCTCTTTGAAATCTTCCGGCTCAGTTTTGTCTAACTCAACTGCTGTCATAAACGCATATGCCAACATATCGGTATAAGCTGAGAACCCATACCTCTGGATGGGTTTTGGTTGCCTCCTTTCCCTGTCCCTTGCGAGTTGATAACTAGCTTCCGACTGAGCTGTAATTTCCTCGTCTTGTGCCACAACAGGTTCAACATCTGTACCAGTAAATTCCTTCATTTCAGCAACCATTTCAGTGTCTTGATCTGAAATCAATGGCTCCACCTGACCATGATCCCCTGCATTAATCTCCACTTGACCAGTCCCCTGCTCGCTTTTACCCAAGTCACCTTGATTAGATTGATTCTGAGAGAGACACACAAACTCCTCTTCATTGAATACTACGTCCCTGCTGTTTATGGTTTTAAAACCACCAGACTGTTTTAACCACAGCCTATAACCTTTCACTCCTTGAGGATACCCAAGAAACACACATTTCACACTTCTTGGCTCTAACTTGCCTTCTTTTTGATGAGCGAAGGCTGTACATCCAAATGGTCTAAGATGAGACAAATCTGGAGGTTTACCTGTCCACATTTCTTCAGGAGTTTTGAACTCAATTGCTGTCGACGGACATCGATTCACCAAATATGCTGCTGTCATTACAGCTTCTCCCCAGAAAGACTTAGACAAACCTGCCCCGAAAAGCATGCATCGAGACTTATCTAACAAAGTCCGATTCATTCGCTCAGCAACGCCGTTTTGCTGGGGTGTGGATCGAACTATTCTATGTCTTTGAACCCCTAGCTCACGACAATGACTATCAAACACTTCGTTGCAAAACTCTAACCCATTATCTGTTCTTAGGATCTTTAATTTTCTACCTGTCAGATTCTCAACCAAAGTCTGCCATGTTTTGAACTTCTCAAAAGCATCACTTTTGTGTTTCAATAGATAAACCCATACTTTACGAGAATAATCATCTACAATTGACAAGAAATACGAGTTACCTCCATGCGTCGATGTTTTCTCAGGACCCCATAAGTCTGAATGGACATACTCCAACACGCCCTTGGACTTATGAACCCCGGTCTTAAATTTCTGCCGATGCTGCTTGCCTAACACGCAATGCTCGCAAAAGTTTAGACCCTTGACTCTATCTGAGCCTAATATATTCTTGTCGCTGAGAATCTGCAAACCCTTCTCACTGATGTGACCGAGCCTCCGATGCCATATCGTGGCCTTCCTGTCTTCATCTGAAACTATAAGTGCAGACTGTCTCGACACAGTTTCACCAATCAGCTGATACAAACCTTCTTGCTTGATACCTTGCATCATTAACCTGTTTTCCTTCATTATCTTCATCTTCCCCGACACTATCTGATTTGTGTATCCTAAGTCATCAAGAATCCCGAGAGAGACGAGGTTTCGTGACAGCTGAGGTACAAACCTGACTTGTTTCAGAACCCTTACAACACCATCGAACATTTTTATGCTGACATTTCCAATACCTTCTACTTGACATGCATTGCTATTTCCCATCAGCACCTTGCAACCACTCAGTTTCTGGAAATTAGAGATCCAATCTTTTCTGTACGTCATGTGGAAAGTACAACCAGAATCAAGAACCCAGTCCCTCCTAGTATCTTCCATTGACGCCATTAAGACCTCTCCACTATCATAGCCATCACCATAATTCGCTGATTCTTTAGTCTCCACTTGCTTTTTCTTGTTATCTTTTAGCCAGCTATAGCAGTGGTTTCGAAGATGACCAACCTTTCCACAATGATAGCATTTTCTTGTTTCCGTAGATTCTGATTGTGATGTTTTGCTTTTCTTGTCTTTCGATTTGTTATTGGTGCGAGGTTGCCCTTTGAAGAAGTTTTTCCCTTTGGCCATATAATTCTCACCATTCGAACTCGCTTTCTTTTCTGTTCTTAATTCCAGCTCTCTCGACTTCAATGCCGAAATCACCTCTTCAAGAGTGATACTTGTTCGTCCATATTTGATTGCATTACGGACTTCTTTGTAGGATTCGGGAAGAGAGTTGAGGATTATTATTGCCTGGTTTTCATTGCTCATTGCTTCGTTCTCGCCTGAGTTTGCCAACTCGATATTGAGTTTCAAGAACTCATCAAGATTTTGAGTAAGAGTCTTTTCTTGCATCATCTTGTAACTGAACAACCTTTCCTTCAAGTAAATCTTGTTGATCAAAGATTTGGATTGGAACAGCTCGTCTAGGCGCCTCCACATCGATGCCGGAGTCTTCTCATTGTCTATCAACCGAATTACAGAATCTGAGAGATGGAAAATGATTGTACCAATCGCTGTCTCTGTCATCTCGATCTTTTGATCTTTATTCATCTCCATTGGCCACGAGACTGGTTCTTCTAGAGTTCGCAGAAGATGCTGCTGTGCCAAGAGAGCCCTGATTTTCCGCTGCCAAATGCGAAAATCTCCATTGCCATCGAACTTGTCAATGTCAGTCTTCATGCTTGAGATGGACTGCCACTGGAATTCCCAAGGTGCCGTTTTCTGTGTTGATCTTTTTCTTGTATAATATTGAACCTTGTCCACTTTGTCTCTTTCTGCGCCTGAGCCGGAATCTTCCTTATCCGTATCACTAGCCAGCATTAAAGACCTTTCCAAGATTCTTCAAGATTCTTCAAGATTGATTTTAATCTTGCCCAAACCGAGCTCTGATACCACTGTAGGGAATTTCCCTCCTAATCAATCAAAGAACTTAAGAAATATAACAGCAAGAAACCAATAAAACAACACAAGATTTGATATCGGAGTTCGACCCAAAAAAGATGGTCTACGTCTCCGTCGAGCTCTATTACGAACTCGATTCCACTATCACAATTAAACGTTTCAGTTACACCTCGTTCTTTATATATATCACTCACACCTCTAAAATCTTTTACACTCTTGTGTGAATTACTCATATATATATATATATATATAAACAACTTGTCCTAACTAACTTAACAAACTTAACAAACTTAAGCCTTTGACACTTTAGTTAGTTGGGCCTATTAAATTTGGGCCTGACCCATCAACTCAATTTCAACAATTATTATTATTATTATTATTATAAAGAGATTAAAGCACTACATTTTTAAATAAACTAACTTCTACTAGATAAATGAATTGAACATATTTGAAAATACTTATTTAATAGATTTAAAATGAATGTCCCTACCCAAGCCCATGATAGACGACCGAGTAGACCCTCTAAGGCCATTGGGCTGTTCTAGAAAAAACTTGTGTGACTATATAAGAAAGTAAACAGTATATATATATTTTTTATTTTGGTTTTGGTTTGATGTCACAAAAAATGAGAATATATTGATTTCGTTTTATTGATCGGTTATGTTTGATTATTTGAACAATGTTATTAGTTCGTAAGAAGTCATTGTTAAAAAGTGTGTAAGAAATTATTTTTGTGGAGACTATGATTCAAATCTTTTTTGATGCGAACTTCGTAGTGGATTTATGATAATATATGTGAGTACGAATTTGACAGAGTAATATGTATATAGATTAGGGTTCGAATCATAATTAGTGCAAATTTGAGAGTGGGTGTTTATATGAAAATGTTGGTCATATATTTGTGTGCGAATTTGAGAGAATTATCTATGCAGAAACGAGTGTTTGAATCTCTATAGGTGTGAATTTGAGAGTGAGTTTAAATGATAATAATGATGATATAACAAATTTGACGAAATTATATGTAGATAGATTATAGTTCAAATCACAAAGTGCGAATTTGAGAGTGTGCATTTTAAGAGATAAATTCATTTTAAGCGGGATTAAAAGTTGGGATTAAAAGTTTTTATATGAATATATATAGATAAATAAAATTATAAATTGAATTTAATAATTAAGTGATATAATGGTTAAAATATTTTATAAAAAATAAAATCTTATCCATTAAAGTATATCAATTTTTTCTTTAAAATATTAATATTCTATTTATAAATAAAACTAGTAAGTCAAAATTAAGAAGTCAAAATAAACCCAATGATACCGATATATAAATAATGTTATAAGGTTAATTAACAAGTTATTTATTTTATATTTACGAAAATTCAATGGAAAGACATATTTAAGAAAATAACATAAAAGATGATTCTATTCTTATTTTAAAAGGTTGTTAACGACAATCAGTGACTATTTGATAACATGAGTATATAACTAAGTTATACTATTAATTAACAATATTACTATTTATAAAAATTCACATTTTTAAGAGGTTTAACTAAAAAAATGGCATAAGATTTATTGAAATTTTTATTTTTGATTTTATAATATTGTAAACCACCCTCACCAATTATTTGATGTTCAATCATGATATTTTCGTGATGTTAATTTTTTATTACCATTATTAACATTGTAAAAATAATGTTAATTTTATAACTTAATGATTTATAAATAACACTTCAATTAATCACATTTCTTTTAATTTTATTTTAAAACACTTTAAAACATTTCTCAACTACCTGTTTTTCTTTTAATTTTATTTTTAAAACACTTTAAAACATTTCTCAACTACCTGTTTGATGTTTAATTGTAACAATTTTCACCTATGTTATTAAAAATAAATATAATATTAAAAAAATAACTTTCCAACTTAATCATATGCTGCTAGTAATAATAAATGGTAATATGTATTTTGCAAAAAAAAATTATAAATGTAGTTATAAAACACAAGTAGGTTTAATATTTTGGGCTTTTATATATTTGCAGGTGGTCTGGACTGTAAGTTTGAAGCCCAATTCAACAAAATGACCCAACAAATGAAAATAAGGCCTAACTTTTAGTCGTTGGATTGGGTGTTAGCCTGGGCGTTAGTTAGTTCTCCTAACGCGCTCTGATTGGTATAGGCATTTAGGCCTAGTTTGATTTGGGCCAAACAACCTCTGTTTGGGCCTTTGACCATTTTTTAATAAATTTTATTTACGTGCAAAATAAACAAAGATTACTTATTAGATATAAAAATTTATTGTTGTCTATTTTATTCATAATTTTGTGTATTAGGTATTTATTTTTAATTATTTTGAGATTTAAATGGCTATAATATTTGTCAAAATAATCATTTAATTTAATTAAGTCTTAAATTTAATTAATTTAAAATTATTAGATATAACATTGTCCCAAATAATTATTTAATTTATTTATGAATCAAATTTTAATTATTTTGACATTAAGAATATACATTTTTTTTCAAAATTATTATTTATTTGTCGTTCAAATTTTTTTTGACATTTTTTTTAATTATTTTAGATTTATGAATATGACATTCACCTGAAATAATTAATTTTTTTGAAGTCTTTTAAATAAAATATTATTTAAAGACTTAAATTTATTTAAATATTTATTAAATTAGATGAATTAAATTTGGGTGTGTAAATTACCCTTTTAAAAAAATACTACATTTTAAAAATTATCACCAATTATTACCACATTGTTAAGTATCAACCCAATCTCTTTTCATTTTCATTTGTTTAGGTATTATTAAAGTAATTTAGCCATTTTAATCATCATTTTTCTCTCTCCAAATTAAAAAAATCCAAATCCAAACTAGGTCCTAATGGCTTATTATGATTCGGATTATTATGATAATTTGAAGGAGATAATTTTTTTTATAATATTTTAAAAATATTTTAATATATAATGTTAAAATAAAAGGTAATAACTCAACTGAAGACATTTGGTAATTTATTAATAAGGTGGTATTATTAAATTAATTTAATTTATTTAAGGTAGAAAGAAAGTAGGAGATAAATGATTAAAAATCTATAAACAGAGAAAGAGTAAAGGAAATGACAATTATTAGAATTGAGAAAAGATTGTATTGAATTTTATATTGAATTATATAAGTTATGACACATTATATTAACTTAATTTAATATTGAATTGTATTTATAATTCTTCGTTTATTATTTTGTTAGATTCATCACAACTATCATTAACTTCGTTAAGTTTCACAAACTTTTCTTAAAAATACATACAAACAATATTGTTCAAAACAAATGTAATTATTTTTTTAAAATAATTTTAAACTGAAATAAATATAAAAGTAATTTAATACAGCTGCTTTAGCCGTTTGTGAGCCACTCCAACTATCATTCACTTTTTATATATACGCATGAAAGTCTCCATTACCGTTGGTATCCTTCTTAACTTCACTTCTTAGATAAAAGAATATTAACATAATATAAATTGATATTTATATGAGTTAATTCATAAAAATATTACTAATTAAGAAGATTAACAAACTCAAAAGTCCGTCTTTTATGTGTTTAAATACTTATGGATCCTCCACAATATATGAACCCATAGATTCCTCAGAATTCATTTTCTGACTTGTTTTTGCTTTTTTACTTTTACACTCATATTTAGGAGTCACGAAAGTACTTTGCATTTTTGCCCAACTATGGTCGGAAACGAACCATGCCTTTTTATTACATCGTTTCGTATGATATACACCATTTCTTATCTTTTCACCCCATTTTCTATTGAATATTCGCCGAATCTCTGATGTGTGAATCTCATCATATTTGAAATGCAACTGTCATAGGTTATAACATATTTTTATTCATTTACTATAAACAAAAAAAAATTAAATTAACTTACATTGAATTGATGCCACCATAATTCTTTAACTTCTAGTGGTACATCATTCCAATTAGCCTTGCAAACAAGACATTATTATTTTGTTCAATATCCTCGTAACATCCGGTAGAAAGCAATCAAAAGTATTAAAAAAATATATATTATATTTGAATAAAAATAGAGTGTAATCAATGGAGAGAAAATTACTTATATAATCTATTTATATTCAAAATTTTATAAAAATGTGAAACACTTACTTAAGTCCGTCAGGTTGAATTTCCAAAGTATCATTTCTTTGTGCATATGAACACAAAGATGGAACTCCTGTATCTCGTGTATTCTCTTTAGACATAATCTTCATGGAAAAAATAAAACAAGTTACAACAAGCTCTGAAATTGAAACTTTAATAATATGTTGGAACAAGAGACCATTTGAAACTTGTGTTATCTGTTTATCATGCAATTTTTAACACAAAATCACCACATTCTACTTAGAAACAGTAAAATCTACAAAGCATATCCCAAATTATCACATTGTTAAAAAGGAAATCAGGTAAAATATCAATGTCAGTACACTACTACTACTATTGCTCGCAAAAAGATTAAACATGACAACATTAGAGTATAGTTAAGGGAGGGGGAAAGCTCTGGCTGAGAATCCTTAAAAACAACATGTAAGAACCCAAGAATCCTTAATCTAAATGTTATTAGAAGATCTAAAGTCATATCTCTACCTAATATCCATTTTAATCCTTTAATTTGTACAAGTTGTTCAAGCTGACTCTTGTAACTTAGTTCCTGTTCAATATGAATCCATATCTGGTCAGTTTGTTCAAAATGAGACATGAAATTGAGGAGCATTCCAAATTAGTCAAAGTTTAATAATAATGCATATTTACTCAGCATTATATATATTACCTTGTCAACATAACTAATCACACATACATGGTAAGGAGTTAAGGCAAGATTAAATCTAAAAGTGGCAATTTTAGTTTTATGCAATTTATTCCATATTTAACCCAATTTTTCGTTGAAAGACGTTGACCCACTTGATTAGCATTGTGTTGTAATTGGTTTGGGACACTTGACTACAATTAGCACGATGCTTGTGTTAGCACAATAGTATTTAATGAAGTTTACTTTTTTAAGAAAATCTCTCCTAATGAGAATCCTTAAACTAGGCCTACTTACTTGATTAACAAACAATTTGACTAAGGACTACTCCGAGCTTAGACGAAATGATGATTGCTGCAGCTTGAAGCAAAGGAGATGGCTCCCAACTAATCCAACTGCCACAATTTTTGAGAATCGTTGCTCAAAGAGGAAAAAGAAATTTGTCTTCAAACAAAATCCAATTTAATAAGTTAAATGAAATAAGTTATACAGCAAGCAATACAGTACCATCCATATCTAAATCCTAAAAATATAGGTCGTAAACACTTTTTGATACGTGAAAGATAAGAGATGAAGTTAGATTGTTGATTTTACCTTACATGCTGATTGAAGATCAAGGTCGAGTCGAGTGTCAAATGTTGAATGAAAACCTAGATCTACCAATGCCAACGAACAACGAAACCTAACTCTGAAACATGAAAACAATATTGCTTACCTAGGTGCTGATTGAAAAATGTGTATGAAAACAGTATTGAAACCTAACTCTGATTCAATGCCGAATGTTGAACGAGCGATCACAATATTGCTTCAAGATGTATGAAAAAAGAAAAAAATGAGAGAGAAACACATCAGTGAAAAGAGGGAAATACATGCGCGAATGAAAGTTTAGACTAATATATTATACACATCATTTTCGACTCCCAATATTAAATATATTATTTATAAATTAAGTTTCTATATTATATATTATTTAGGTTTCCACGTAATATTCGACGTACCAAATTATCCACTTAGTTTTCGACGTACCAAACTATCCACGTAGTTTTCGACGTACCGAATTATCTACGTAATTTCGACGTACTAAATTATCTACATATTTTTCGACGACTAATATTAAATATATTAATTTATTTTATATTATTTATAAATTAATTTCTACATTATATATTATTTATGTTTCCACATCATTTTCCACAGCCAACATTAAATATATTATTTTTATTTTATTTTATAATATTTTTAAATAATTTTCTATATTATATAGTATTCACATGGTTAAAATAAACTGAAATAGGTTGATTTTAATATTAAAACAGTTTAATATTTTGGGATTAATTTTTTAACATTGAAGTTATTTGAGTTTATCTATTTCAAAAAAAAAAAACATGATCAAATATTTAGTCTTAAATTTATTGATACAAATTGAGATAATTTTTGTACTAAAAGATTTGTCACATTTTTATAAATAAATCAGTTGGAATGATCAAAACTGAATTACTAATGATATATAAACAAAGCAACCAAATATTCATAAGCAATCAAAACATTTATCTATTTAATGAAGTTCATACATGAGTTACAACAATTGTACCATGAGACATAACACCAAATTCAAGTAAAATATTAAAAATAACTCTCACAATATTTAATAGAGAACATAATCATCAGCATTAACATATGACATAACACCAACTTTAAGTAAATATTTCCTCGAACAATTGCCACATAATAGAATATGTCTACCAACTTTTCCAAGTTAACTTAGAAACCTGTTGAATATACAATAACATTATTATTACTTAGTACTCACCTATTTTATGGGAATTGAGGGCATATATTAAAATAAGGAATTACTTACATGTTCATGTTTCAAATAGATCATTGTCATCTTCGATGTCTTCACTCTGATCTCCGTTATCATTAAACTGTAATTCTCTATGGACATTAGTGTCAAACTCATCAATTGTTTCCTCATCATGAGAACCATTATGATCACACAATTGTGTAATTTTATAAATTGGAATGTCAAATGATCGTATCATTTCATCTTGTTGGTACGTTTTTTTTGTCCAACGCTCCTCAACTTTAGTTCTAACCTTTGCTTTGCAAATAGCCCACCATTGTGTATTGTCTTTCCTATTACTCGGGTAAGAAAAGTAATACACCTGAACCACTTGTTGCGCTAATAGAAATGGTTCATATTTATTGTATGGCTGCATAAGATTTATGTCAACTAATTTATATTTTTTTATGAACATTGACTTATTTAATTGGGTGAAACTAAGAATATTTAAATAACATTACCCGAATATATAAACCTGGATACTCCAATTCAATAATTTCATCTAAAAAACTATAATAATCATGATCAGAGTGCACACATACTCCACTGTTCATTGTAGATTTGTTTGATTCATATGCTCGAGAGTGCCAAACAAATCCATTAATAAAATACATAGGCCAACTCGTTTTTGGGCTATTGGGACTCCATGCAAGGTTATAAAACAACCTTTTTTCGGTAACAAGAATATGATATATAAGAATCTGAAATTGGATAATGAATCATTTTTAATATGTTATAAATCATTGATAATGAGTGCTTTATTTTAAATTCTTACTTGTGAAGAAAACCACTTAGCAAAATTATCGGCAACAACATGATCTAATTGATTTGCATGTACTCCTTCGAGTGAATTACAATATCTTCTGTAAATTAACATTTAGAATAGTATATTATGTACATTTATAAAATAGTAATAATTAGTAACACTTACTTGTAGTACAGATCCACTTCAGAACAATTTAACAGAACATATGTATGTGCAGCTCAAAGTTCTTCATCATTTAAATATCGAGGCTTAGAACCACTACTTGGGCGTCCAAGGTAATTGAATATAGAATGTGCAGGTAGGGAAAAAACTATTAATTGGACCTTCTGTATTCCTTTGCGGTCTTTTTCTTTTTGAATTCACGTGTGGTTCAAAAAAGTGTGACGCAAATGTATTTCTTCAACAAGATAAGAATTGAAAATAGAGGTTTCCACTTTCGATTTGTTTTTCACTTTCTTCTTTAAAAGATGTAACCTAACAAATTATTATGTTATTAAGAAATTATAAATAATATATACAGTGAAATAAAATATATTGTGTACATTTCAAATTGATACATCCATCTATAATGAAATAAAATATATGCACCAAAAGATGCTCCATTGAGTAAAAAAATGATGGAGGAAATATTCTTTCAAGGTTGCAAAGAATCACTGGAATATCAACTTTCATTCTTTTAATGTTTGAAATACTCAATGTTGTTGAGCAAAGTTCATGAAAAAAGTTACTCAAATCTGTCAACGCGCCCCGCACATAGTTTGACAATAATTTTTTGAAAGCAATTAGAATCAATCGTTCCATAAAGATATGACAATCATGGCTCTTCAATCCACTCAACTTGCATCCATTAAAATCAATAAATCTTGCAATGTTTGACACGTAACCATCATGTAATTTTAGACTTTTAAGCCATTCAAACACTATACGATTTTCTTTTTTGGTTAACGTATAAATAGATTTAGGCTTCAGACCATTACTATCGGGATGCACATACAACAAGGGACGATTGCAATGTAGAAACAAGTCTGTAGACACTCATTTTTTACTCCCCAAATTTATTTATTTATTTAGAAGTATTTTGGGAAAGATAAAATTAGTTGGATAAAATATATCAAAAGAATAAATAAAATAATAATTGAGTTTGACAAAAATTGATTAATTATTATCGATATTATTTATTTGTGTAAATATCCTAGTATTAGAAAAATAAAATAAATAATAAATGGTTAGTTAATAATTAGGATATTTTAATATATCTATAATTATTAATATTATTGTTTATTTTTATAAATAATAAAAACAAATAAGGAATAATGTAAGAGATATATTATTATTAATTTCATTTTATTTTGTGAATTCAGGCCAAAGGAAGGAGTGGAGCAGATAGTTCAGGCCCATTCATAGAAAATAAGAAGAAAAAAAGGGGCACATTTACAATTAACCAAACCCTAAAAACAACAAAAGGGTGAAGGGTTATTTTAGTTGTTCATTTGAATGGTTCTTCAGCAGGGAAATTTGATGAAATGACCCTAATAATAGCCTTAATTCCAAAAAGGCCCGCACCTGATAATGTTTGCAAAATGGGCCTTTTTCCCTACAAAATGTATGTCTTGCCCCTGTGACTGCACTTACGCGAATTACACATACGTGGATTACACTTACGCGGATTACACTTACGCGAAATATGTAATATGCGTATATTGAAAGACGCATATTACATATACGCGCATTATGTAATATGCGTCTTTCATACTATATAAAGCGCCTAATTTTGGCCCTCATTTTAAATCTCCAATTTTTAGGGTTCCGACTCTCTCTCAAACCCTATCCCCTCCGATACCACTGCTCCGCTAAGGTAAGACATTCTCGTCTCAATTCATTCTTATGTATTCTAGGTTTAGAATATTATCTAAGTGATATTATGTGGGATGCATGATCTAGGGTTTTAAGAAAATCTTACAACTTTATCTATGTAAAGATGATGACAATCAACAACACATGAGTTTGTACTTCATTGATCTATGGAAGTAGAAGTTAAACGTTCCGACTGATATGAAAATTGAAGAGGAGAATCCGACAGAGTTTAACACTCTCAACATCGGTAGAGGAAACTTGCAGACTGGTAAAAAGGAAACGTTTTGTTTTGATGATTTTGAATATGAAACATAGAAATGAGTAAATCAGGTATCTATTTGAATTCAATTAGGGTTTCAAAGGAGTAATTCATATCATTCCTTTTACTACTACTTGATTTTTGTAGGTAAAGGAAGATTGAAAGATCTGCAGATGCAAAAGAATACTCGTTTTTGTGCAGATTGTGGCTCTCTAGACCCGAAGTGGGCGTATGTTTCTTACTTAGTATTCGATATTTTAAAAATGTTGATAGAGTTGTGATAAGAATTAAGAGGGTTGATTGTTTCTACTTTCAGGTTAGTTAATATTGGGGTTTTCATATGCTTAAAATGTTGTGGAGTGCACAGAAGCCTTGGAGCACATATCTCAAAGGTGAAATGAGTGATGGTTCTCAATGATTGATAGATGAATTGGATAAAAAAAAATGGTATGTCATAACTCATAAGTGATTTAAACAACAAGAACAAGTGTTATCGGTGACATTAGACGAATGGACAGAGGATGAAATTGAGGCGATGATTGATGTTGGAGGAAATGCTTCTGCTAATTCTATTTACCAGGCTTATATTCTAGATAGTTTCTCGAAACCTAGACTAGATTCTAGCCACGAGGACCGTTCTAAATTTATCAGGCCAATTTTATGATCGATCAATCAGTGCAACTAAACTATCTTTGGTTAATATATTGATCAAATCATTTAAATCCCATCCACCCTTTCTTTGGTTTGTTTCTATTGTAGGTCTAAATATGAGCCGCAAGAATTTGTGAAGCCTAGCTTATGTATTTCTTCAAATTCCAACAAGAAGTCAAACAACAATTTGCAATCTAGTTCATCTCATTCCGTAGTCATTCTCTATCCAAAGATCTACATCTTTTTTGTGTGGTTAATTCTGTTCATACTAAATAAATAATTATGAAATCCTGATGGATGGCTGACTAACAGAAAGGAATGGTGGAATTTATAGGAATGCTCAAGATAAAAGTGGGTAAAGGCACAAATTTAGCTGTCAGAGATATGTTGTCGAGTGATCCTTATGTTGTTCTTACTCTCGGGCAGCAGGTGAGTGAGTTGAGTCCAGTCTCGGTTTTTGTATATTTTGAAAATGTTAATTTGATCTACTTTATATAGAAAGCGCAAACAACTGTTATGAGGAGTAATCTTAATCCTACATGGAATGAGGAGCTGATGCTTTCAGTGCCCCAGAATTATGGGCCGATGAAATTGGTAAAAAAAGAAGACTTCTTTGTGTTTTTAACAATTTTCGAAGATAATGAAATTATACATGCATGCAGGAAGTGTATGACTATGATACATTTTCTGTTGATGACATAATGGGTGAGGCAAATATTGATATACAATGGATGATAAGTTCTGCAATGGTATATGGGGATGCTGCAATGTTTGAAAACATGCAAATTGGGAAATGGATAAAGGCGGATGATAATGCCCTCGTAGAAGACAGCACTATGAATATAGTCGATGGAAGGGTGAAGGAGGAAGTGAGTCTTACGCTACAGAATGTGGAATCGGGAGAGATTGATCTAGAACTAGAATGGATTCCTCTTGAGCAATAATCATCTTAGTTAATCTTAAATATAACTAACTCTCTTACTTGTAATCAATAATAATAAGCTTTTTTCCCAAAAAAATAATAATAATAAGCTCTCAATTCTCATTGAAGCCATTTTGTATAGAGAATTCTAGTTTTGTAAATCATTTACATTTTTTTCCAGATCCTAAAATTCTTCACCTGTTTCTCCATCAAGCTTTCTCTCTTGATGAAGCCAAATTTTCTTATTCTGTAACACATTATTTTACCTAAAATTACATATAGAGTTTCATGGGAATTGATGTGACTGACTTATACAAATTACTTTCTATATTTGTTACAAATTCTATTACAGTCTGAGATTCTAAATTTTGGGTTGGGTTTGTGTTTTGTTATGTATGACGTCCTGTTTAATCGGACTAAGTTTGTTGTCATAAGGTTTTATTTTTGTATGAATATAATTAGTCATAGATGAATCGTTCTCAATTGTGTCAACAATACTACTTAAAGTGTCCGAATAATTTGACAAAACAATACCCACAACCATGTTTAAACCGTCATCTGAAAATGATGAAGTTAATCTTTAATGAACTTAAATAGTCAGCTAAGAATGATGGAGTAAGAATGATGGAGTTATGATTACTTTGATCTTTGATGAACAAAAGGGCCAACAAGAGGACATGTGTTTACTATTTCATCTCTCATTGATGAAATAAAACAATTGCATTTCTGTTGGAACTTCTACAATATAAATTTAGTTATATTGTCTAAATATTATCTTTTAACTTTATATATCCAATTCATAATGAATGAAAATAATTTAAGTAGTTTTTTAATATTAAAACTAAATATGAAATGAAAGAAAAACAAATCAGATAATAACAAAACAGCTGAAGGAAAGGGAAAAAAACTCATTCTAACATTTAATAGTTTTAATTCAACTAATGATTAAATATCATAATAAGAAGAAGAATAAGTTCTTCCTTCTTTTTTGACCAAGTTTTGGTGGGTAAATAAGGATGAGTTCCATTATTTATTCTTAACCTAACAAGAACCAGGCTAAACAGTAGACAAAAATGAGCAAAATAACATAGAAGTCAAAACTCTTCTTTCTCGAAGATGGTCTGTTTTGGCTTTGTGGTTTTAGTTGTCAACCACCTCAATTAGGGTAGTTTCATAGTCACTAGGTGCCTCAAATCCATGGAGATTGATCACTGTGGCAGCCACATTTGCATGTCCTCCAGTTGTAACATCCTTCCTGTACCTCACACCAGCCGTCAAACCTGGCCCTCCAATTGCAATAGGCACCTGTACAAATGCAACCAAACCCACATATGTATTTTAAGTATATTGTTATTTACATGAAATTGTTAATATTGAAACCCAGTTGACACAAACCTATATCTCAAACAATATCATCAAAATCTAAGGAACCCATATTTCAAAATTGACAATTTCATTTGAAAATATAAATTATAGAGTATTTATATGAGAACCCTAAATTTAGGGTTCGTGGCCGGAGAATATTTACCAAATGCGAAAAATACCAAATGCGAGAAATACATTTCTTGTAATTGAGCCTGCTATCATTGTTAGACAACGCAAGCCCTGGCGCCGAAAGATGACTATTCATTTGTCATCTTGATCAAAGAAGGAAGCATGTTGCTGGAGGACACTCATGCCATATTGAGGGTGCCCTATTATTCCTTGTGGATGGTACATATCAGGAGCAGTCGACCCTTTAACCAAGTCTGCATATTTGATGAAAAAAGACTCAATCTCAAAGATCTAATAATTTGAAAGAACAAGATCTAGCTAGATAATATATACAAGGCTTTGGAAGTGTGGTGTCGAGGTCGGAGCGAACATTGCGTTCGACGGTGACAGGGGCAAGTGGAGCCACCGATGATAAGGCGCTCTTGTCTTGAGTCGTCGTCATGTATGTGTGTTAATCTGATATCCAGAGATGAATGCATCGTGATAGCGTCCTCCATTGGAGATTGTTCTTTCGTAGTTTATTGTAGATCGATTCGAAACCCTAGTCATTTTCCTATATTTTACAAATGTCCGAATCTCAATATATACTCAAATATACCAAATGCGAGAAATAGAAAATGCTAGAAATACCAAATGCGAGAAATACATTTCTCGTAATTGAGTCAAATGCGAGAAATAACAAATGCAAGAAATATCAAATGCGAGAAATACATTTCTCGTAATTGAGTCAAATGCGAGAAATACCAAATGCAAGAAATATATTTCTCGTAATTGAGCAGTAAAATAGGCGCGCGAGGGTATTACAGACTTTTCACAGGGCAAAAAGGCCCTTTTTGCCAACTTTATCAACCGTGGGCCTTTTTTGGAATTAGACCTCTTATGAGGGCCATTTCATCAAATTTCCCCTTCAGCAAACCAGAAGACGAAGGGTCATTTCCCCTTCCTTGCTCATTTGATATTTTCCTCAACAATCACATTATTCTTTCCGCCTTATGGGGAAGAAAAGCAAGAAACGCCAAGATCAACCACAACTCCCGATTTCCCCGGTGAAGTTGTAGATGCTAAGAAAAACGTGGCATGTCCGATTCTTCCGTGATCCTCTTCTTGTCTAAGATGACACGATCTTCCCTGTTCGTCTACTAGATCTAGCCTCCTGATGCCCGCCGAAAAGACCGCATCGACCCCTATTCGTCGACTGGATCTAGTCTTTCCGATGCCCCTAGAAGACCACATCGACCCCTATTCGTTGACTGAATCTAGTCTCTCCTACGAGAAGATCACGTTGAAGAAGTTTCTAGATGGCCCCCACAACTATAAATATAAATGAGAGCTTTCAGAAGAAGGGAGATCAGAGGCACCAAGAAGTCATCATCCTGATATTCAGAAAGCTATTTTTAGAAAATCATTTTCCCTTATTGAGTGATAGTGATAGTTGTTGATTGTTTTTTAGCTGGTTGAATATTGATTCTTCTTTAATAATTAAAGACTATCTGCCTTTTGTGTAAGTGTTATTCTTTTTTATAATACAATATCATTCTAGAATTTGAAGTTTCTTATTTTTTTACTGAATTGTGATCATTGTTTATCTGTGAAGTTTAATAATCTTGTTATGTTTTGTTTAAGATTATTCTTGAGCCTATACTCAAGAATGGTGAACCCCAGGAAAACAGCGGGTTATGGATTGATGAAGAGATCAATTCTATGTCTGTCATTATTAGATGTATGTTTTTCATTTTGTTTGTAATTGTTCTTTTGTAAATTAATGCTAATTGTTTGAATATGAAGTTAACTAATATGTTATGAATTAGAATTAGAATAGGGATAATTTGTGTTGAATGAAAAAATAAATTTGGTATAGCTTTTGTTTGTTAAGTGGAGGCCTTTGTGGAAAGGAACCTATTTTATTTTGGGTGGGGGCTTTGTTTGATATTCATGTGCAGAATAGATCAGGAAAAGAAGATGACCCCAACTCATGCCTCTATCCTAATGCAGTATGAGATATAGTCATTCCTTAATCTAGTCTACTCTAACCAGGCCCGCATGTGTGTTTTCCCCATTCTACATAAATGGCTCAAAAGTCCATTTCTATTTATTTTACTTTACTATATAATATTTATTATTAAATAAATAAATAATAATTAAAAAATGAAAAAATCAGGAAGTAATATTTTTTAAATAAATTAAAATTTATTCTTCAATTGAGGTCCAATTTGATCATAATTTATTTTCATATTTAATTGTTAATTTTTTAAAAATTTTTTTAGGGCTCCAAAAATCCTAAAATTAAATATATATATATATATATATATATATATATATATATTATATTTTTGTACATACTTATTATAAATTAATATTTGATGGATGTCTATTAATATGTCATTAGAAAATGTTTATTATTAGACCCATGATTTAAATATATTTAAATATATATATATATATATTTATATAATCTTTATGCTTCATTTTTTAATTAATGCCTTGAATGAATTGGAATGATTAATATGATTATGTTTAAACATGTTTAAATGATATTTCTTGAAAATTCATTGTTTATACGTTTTATATAATAAGACATTCATGAATTCCGACAGTACTCTAACCAGATAACATTCCATATGCTAGAAAATCATTTATCATCCAAAAAAGAGCTGCTCTTATATTGAATGTTTGTCCACTTGATATGTCGAATATTGGAACACCTTCCACCCATAATTGTTTTAACTCTTCTATTAATGGTTGCATATATATATGTCAATATTCTTTTTTGGATTTGATGATCCGGGCACAATCAACGTATTGTGTCTTCATACACATACTTGGTGGAAGATTGTATAGAGTCACCATTACCGGTCAGGAAGAATATGTAGACATATCAAAAGGTGAAAATCCATCAGCGCATAGTCCTAAAAGAATATTGCGTTTCTCGGCTGAAAATTTTGGAAATTTACGGTCAAATAATTTCCACGCCTCTCCATCTGAAGGATGACACTGTTGGGGAAAACCCTGACAGAACCACAAAAGAAGAAAAAAACAACTGAAAGAACACTAACAGAATTTGATAACGGAGTTCGGCCAAAATGTTGCCTACGTCTCCGAGCACTAAGGCTATCAATTAATAAGGAAGAAGAGATACAAATTTGGGTGCAATAAACCAAAGAGGGGAGAGTTTCTTTTATACACTAAGAAACTTCCCCAACTCCCATCATCTTCCGATGTGGGATTTATGCTAATTGTGAATATAGTTTCTTTTATATACTAAGAAACTTCTTTCACTCCCATTATCTTCCGATGTGGGATTCTAATTGTGCCAAAAACAACAAATCTCCACCTTGGCACAATATCCAAATACTAATTCTTCAATATTAAAAATAGTCCTTCAGTGCTTCCAATTGGCGCTCTTCAGCGCCGACTCAAACGCGGAAGATGTTTACCAAATCTAAACAATTAGATTTGGTTTTCCCCATGTCTTTCATCTCGAACTCTTTACCCAATTGAACCTTCAACTTGTCAACTTCATATTGGCTCTTTGATGCTATCAACATATCATCAACGTTGAAGAGTAGATAGATGTAAGACTCATCTTGCAATTTGCGCAAATACACACATGAACTGAATCTGCTTCTTGTGTACTTGTGCTTCATCATAAACTTGTTAAGTTGCTTGTACCATTGTCTCGACGATTGCTTCAACCTGTACAATGATCTATTCAACTTGCAAACCCAATTTTCTTTATCAGCAACATTGAATCCATCTGGTTGATAAATGTAGATTTCCTCGTTCAAATGACCGTGTATGTCTACGGTCTTCACATCTGGTTGAGCTAGCTCCAAATTCATCTGCGCTACCAAGGCCAACAAAATTCTAATGGAAGAGTGTTTAACAACAGGAGAAAGTACCTCATTATAATCACCTCCTTCCTTCTGAGCGTAGTCTTTAACTACCAATTTTTCCTTGTAGCGAACATCAAATTTTACAGGAAATCCTTCTTTCTTAGCAAAGATCCATTTACCACCAATAGCCTTCTTCCCTTTTCGTAGATGCGCCAACTTGCATGTCTCATTCTTCTGAATAGATTGCATCTCATCTTCCATAACACCTCTCCTTTTTCCATTTTCAGTACTTCGACTGACATCTGGAAAAGTGGATGGAACATCATCTACGACTAGAAGTGCATAGGCCGCCATGTCAACAAACCGACTTGGTTTTTGAATAGCTCGTCTTGGCCTATTCACAGCAATTGATTCACTTTTTTCTGAAGGTTCTTGGGTCAGAACCTCTTCCTCATTTAACTCTTCGTCTGTCGTCGGAGAGTCACTTCTAGTTGGGCTTATCTTTATCTGCTCAAACTCCACCTGTTGCGGAGTACAATCAATCTTGTCTGGTGTTACCTTATTCAACATTGAATAATCATCAAAAGTAACATCTCTTCTGATAATGGTTTTCTTTGCATCCAAACACCAGAGGCGATACTCTTTAACTCCTGTAGTAAATCCCATAAAAAGAGCCTTCTTTCCTCGTGGATCCAAATTTGATTCAACTCCATCATAATATGCAGTAGAACCAAAAATATGCAAAGAATCATAATCAGTTGCAGGTTTTCCAGACCATACCTCTAATGGAGTCTTGCCACCAAGTGCAGATGATGGTAGGCGATTTACCAAATGTTGAGCGTATGACACAGCTTCTGCCCAAAATTTCCTGTCTAACCCAGCATTAGACAACATACATCGAACTTTCTCCACCAATGTCCTGTTCATACGTTCCGATACTCCATTCTGCTGTGGTGTTTTTCTGACTGTGAAGTGTCGAACTATGCCACACTCTTGGCATAACTTCTGGAATGGATCATTCTTGTATTCTCCACCGTTATCAGTCCGAATAATTTTGATCTTTCTTCCTGTCTCGTCTTCAACTTGAGTTTTCCATTTAAGAAAAATCTCAAACACTTCACCTTTATTCTTCATAGTAAACACCCATACTCTTCTGGAAAAATCATCAATAAAAGTAACAAAATAATGTCTACCTCCAAGAGAAGGAGTCTTGGCAGGTCCCCAGACATCTGAGTGCACATAGTCCAAAATACCCTTGGTATTATGCATAGCAGTGCCAAATTTTACTCGTCTTTGTTTTCCCAGAATACAATGTTCACAAAAATCTAACGTACAAACTTTTGTACCTTTCAACAATCCTTGCTTGACAAGAGTTTGCATAGATTTCTCACCAGCATGCCCCAATCGCATATGCCATAGCTTTGTTGCCTCTAACTCTTTACTGCTCCCGGAAGTTGATACACATGATGTCCCATTAACTGTACTACCTTGATAGTAATACAAATTATTACTCTTCCTGATAGCTTTCAACATCACTAGCGCTCCAGATATTACCCTAAGAACTCCATTTTCCAATTTCACATGTAGCCCTTTCGACTCCAAGGCCCCCAAAGAAATGAGATTCTTTTTCATATTCGGTATGTACCGAACATCTCTAATAATTCTGGTAGATCCGTCATCATTCCTCAGCTTGATTGAACTTATCCCCTTTATTTTACATGTATTAGCATCTCCCATGTAAACAACTCCACCATCTAGCTCCTTAAAGTCAAAGAACCACTTTCGAACTGGTGTCATATGATAAGTGCAAGCTGAGTTCAATATCCACGCATCAGGATGTGATGTTGTGTGTGACATCGATAAACAGTATTCTGAATCTGCATCACCTTTGTTTTCTGCAACATTCGCATCTTCAGAATCTTTCTCTTTCTTCTTCAACTTTGGGCAGTTAATCTTCCAATGTCCTTTCTCACGACAGAAAGCACATTCATCTTTGGCAACTCTACTTTCAGATCTTCTTCCTTTCCCTTTTGATTTGCTCTGCTGACGGCCCCTGACCATCAATGCTTCATCTGCTGTACCTACTTTACTTTTTCTTTTATCTTGCTTTCTCAATTCATGACTATATAAAGCAGAACTTACAGCATCAAGAGAAACATTTCCCTTCCCATGAAGTAACGTTGTTTCTAAGTGTTCAAATTCATCAGGAAGGGACGATAGCAACATCAAAGCCAAATCTTCATCCTCAAACCTAACGTCAAGGTTTAACAAATCCGCTACTAACTGATTAAACTTAGTTATATGCTCATTCATCGTAGTACCTGATTGGTATTCAAACCGGAACAGTCGCTTCTTCATAAGGAGCTTATTCTGACCACTCTTCTTCAGAAACTTGTCCTCCAATGCTTGCCACAGCTTCTGTGCAGAAGTTTCATTCTTCACAGCATACTTCTGCTCTCTGGACAGGCACGACCGAATTGTTCCGCACGCCAATCGATTCATGATACTCCACTCTTTTTCTTCTATACCATCTGGCTTTCCGACCTCAATAGCAACATCTAGACCCTGCTGAAAAAGACAATCTAGAACCTCACCTTGCCACATGCCGAAATGCCCAGTTCCATCAAAGATCTCCACCGCAAACTTCAAATTCGACATCGGTGTCCTCGTCCAGGATGACGAAGGAGTTGACGCCCCTTTTGAAGACTCCACCATGCCAAGGACAAACCTTCGGCTCTGATACCACTTGTTGGGGAAAAACTTGACAGAACCACAAAAGAAGAAAAAAAACAACTGAAAGAACACTAACATAATTTGATAACGGAGTTCGGCCAAAATGTTGCCTACGTCTCCGAGCACTAAGGCTATCAATTAATAAGGAAGAAGAGATACAAATTTGGGTGCAATAAACCAAAGAGGGGAGAGTTTCTTTTATACACTAAGAAACTTCCCCAACTCCCATCATCTTCCGATGTGGGATTTATGCTAATTGTGAATATAGTTTCTTTTATATACTAAGAAACTTCTTTCACTCCCATTATCTTCCGATGTGGGATTCTAATTGTGCCAAAAACAACAGACACATCACGCTATTTTCAATATCATGTTGCACATACCAAGTCATGTGTTCTACTGTTACATTTGAAGCATATAACATTTGTAACCTTGGCGTTAAAGGAAAATATATTAATTATTTCAAAGGTTTTTTCTTTGTAGAGTTGAATTCATTTTGTTTGTATCTTGGTTGCAACAAAACTTACCATGCTCAATTAGATTATTATCCTTCCAGAAAAGCATACAACCTTTAAGACATACATCAATCTTTACAACCGGTAAAACTAGATCTTTGAGCAGTTTTTTCACATTATAATAATTTTTAGGCAAGTTCTTGTAACTTGGAATTAGATCGCGCAACAATACTATAATGTCATTTATTGCACTTTCAGATAAATTGTAATCAGATTTAAGACTTATAAGTCTCGTAGTTGCTGACAATTTTGTTTCGCTTAGGTGACCTGATCAAAGAGTTTGATCTAAAATATTTAACATTTCCCAAAATTTTCCGCCTTCAATAAGTTTATCTATCGGAACATTAGATGAAGAACTTGCACCTTCATTTTGTATTGGCGGGTCATAACTAGCTGCAACATTGAAAAACCATTCTATGGTAGTAAACACTAGAATTTGGTTCAACATTAATTTCATCCGAAAATTGTACAAACTGAGTTGGTGCTTCCCCGTGACATACCCACATATGATAATTCTCAATAAAACCACTACGATAAAGATGACTTCTATAAGTTTCTGAATCTTGAAATGTACGATTTCCTCATTTTCTACATGGGCACAAAATATTTCCTCCATTCATACCGTTAACATTGTGCATAGAAAACTGAATAAACTTCTACCCCTTTAATAAATTCGTTAGTTAATCCTCGACGATCTGGTAAATTTTTGTTGTACATCCAAAGCCAATTTTCTCTCATATTTTTCTCTCAAAAATTTAATTAAAATTACCATAGATAGACTCACTTGAGAAACTTTTAACAATTAGTACAAATGAATAAAAAATAGTGATGGACATACGTGTATTATACAATAGCAGCTAAAGATTATTCATCAACGGATGCAAAATGATAAGCTCAACTAAATCTCCAAATATAAGGATCGGATCTTTAGAAGCCCTGAAATATAACCAAAATTTCAAATAAGAAACAAGAAATATCCATATATTTCTTTTAAAAAAAATCATTGTTTTAGATTATACTATAATAAAAAAGTGACTGTTATAAAAAAAAAAATATTATGCCTCTCAAATAAGTTATTTTTGTACACAATAAATCAAATATATTAATTGTTTCCAATTTTTTTTTCTAATTCATGTACCTCTTTTAATTTGTGTTTCATGACAACAAATAATGAAAAATTACATTTTTTGAAAATATTATATGAACATTACCCCAATTTTGTTTAGTATATATGTAGAACAAGCCCGACTTTTGAATGAAAGATAAACAAATAAAGCAAGAAAGAAAACAAGGCATTATTCATGGAGGAATTGAGGTGCAACCTATTCATAAATTTACTTTCTGATGCTACTCCATAATTTGTCATCTAAGGTACTCAAAGTGTTTGAGTTTCATAATTGAATCTGACCCTCTAATGGTTGTTGAATATTGTATGAACAAAGAAATAATTGGTAATCCAACCAAAAACTATTAACAACTTGGTTTATTTGTAAACAACAAAAAATGTTACACTAATGATATTATGTCCAGTGTGGATGAATAGTACAGTCGTAAGGAAAGACATCCCAAGATACCTTCTTCTACAAAGATTATGATAACCAGAAATTGAACCCCCACTTTAGATTATGCCTTGTACAAAGCTTAAGATATCTTAATTTGTGTGTTAATGATCCACTAAATAGAGGTTTTCTTTTGTAAACACTTTTCAAGGTCTTAAGTCTGCAGTATATTTAACCCAACGATCAAACCCATAAAATAAACAATTGTTTTTCATAGAAAACTAACCTTCATTATTCTCAGAAGTTTGTGTATTAGCAATTGCACATTAGATTGTAGATTCTGCAACAACCCCTTAATTACCTACTATAACAAGAAGAAAATACGGGTAAAATGAAAAAAGGGAGAAGAAGATTATAGTACTCACAGTTCTCAAACTGAACAAACAGATCTGCAATCGCAGAAACAAATAGACGAAAATTGTACTTAGAACAACATGTAGTTTTCAGCTCAAGAAACATGTGTCGTTTTCGATTGAGAAAATGTCGTATTCATGTGCAACCCATTGGTTCATGCGGATTATCTCCAGAAGGTGCTCTATTAACATAGAGAAACCGGAGCCTTCGTTATGTTGTTCTTTCTAAACCTATAAATTTGTCATTTTCGATGAAATTTATTAAAAACAAATGTAGAAAATAAAGTTGAATGTAACGTTGAAACAACCGTCGAAAATCTACGACGAATTTTCTACGGATATTTGCGATGATATTTTCTACGGATTTTTTGACAAACTAAAAAACTTCAAAATATAGTATAAATTGATTGACGAATTTTCCTACGGAAATGTACCTTTTAATTTAGCGACGATTATTGATCATGGGTAAATATCTTTATTTATTTTGATGAAGTTTTTTTCATTTATTAATATTTTCGATGGTTCATGTTTTTCGTGGATTAAACTGTCGCGATCGCCGTCATATATTTTCAACGCTTACTGAGCGTCAATAATTATTCGTCGCTAATTAGGTGTTTTTTGGGTAGTGTTTCATTCTCCTATCGTCATTTTAATACTATATAATATATTAATTTTAATTAAACAAGATCCTAATTTATTAATTTTAATTAAATAGCCGGACCTACCTCCGGGTGGCCCACTTAGGAGTGAGCATATCTTGGATTGACCCAAACTCCAAACCTAACCCAAAATATTAATTTGGGTAGTTAATTTGGGTTGGGTTGGTTAGGGTTACTCAAATTACCCAAATTATATAAATTTAATTTAATGCTCTATTATTAATCAAATATAAACTAACAATCTTCCAATTTCAATATATTCTCTTGATTTTTACTACGTTGATTTCCGTTAAAGTTAAACACATTTTTAACACGTTTTTGACATATTTAACACGTTTTCACACATTTTTTTACGTTTTTAGCACGTTTAACACGTTTTTGACATGTTTAACACATTTTGACATGTTTAACACGTTTAACACATTTTCACACGTTTAACACGTTTTTCACACATTAAATACATTTTTCACGTTTTTGGCACGTTTAATACATTTTTGACATGTTTAACACGTTATCACACTTAAATTTTTTTTACACGTTTAACACGTTTTTGACATTTTTAATACGTTTTTCACATTTTTGGTACATTTAACACGTTTTTGACATTACAACACGTTTTCACATTTTTAACAATTTTTTCACATTTTTAGCACGTTTAACACGTTTATGACATATTTAGCACGTTTATAACATTTTTGGCACCTTTAACACATTTTTCACATTTTGGGCACGCTTAACACATTTTTGATATTTTTAATATGTTTAACATGTTTTTCACACGTTTAACACGTTTTGACAAATTTAACATATTTTTCACGTTTTAACATGTTTAATATATTTTTTACATGTCTAACATGTTTTCATTTTTTAGCACGTTTAACACGTTTTGACACATTTAACATGTTTTTGGCATGTTTAGCACATTTTGGCATGTTTATACCAAAACGTGTTGAACGTGCCAAAAACGTGAAAAACGTATTAAATGTGTCAAAATGTGTTAAACGTGCCAAAAACGTGAAAAATGTTAAACGTGTCAAAAACGTGTTAACGTGTTAAACGTGCAAAAAACGTACAAAATGTGTTATATGTGTGAAAAACATGTTAAACGTGTCAAAAATGTGAAAAACATGTTAAACGTGTGAAAAACGTGAAAAACATGTTAAACGTGTCAAAAATGTAAAAAACATGTTAAACGTGTCAAAACGTGAAAAATATGTTAAACATATGAAAAATGCGTTAAACGTGTGAAAAACGTGTTAAACGTGCAAAAAATGTGAAAAACATATTAAACGTGCCAAAAATGTGTTATATATGTTAAAATGCGTTAAACGTGTCAAAAACGTGTTAAACATGTTAAAAAATGTTGAACGTGTCAAACGTGTTAAGCGTGTTAAAACGTATTAAACGTGCCAAAAACGTATAAAATAGATTAAAACGAGTTATATACTTATTTAAACTAAAAACATATTAAGCGAGTCAAAACATGTTAAATGAATCAAATATTTGTTAAATTAGTTAAAAAAACGTGTTGAATAAGTCAAAAACGTATTAAATTAGGTAAAACAAATCAAATAATTGTTAAACGAATCAAAATGGGTTAACAGGGACAAAAACATATTAAATATTAAACGAGTAAAAAAATGTAATAAATATTTATCAACTAAAATATAGTTTGAGTTACCCAAACCCATGTTACTCATTAATATGATTGGATAATAGGTTGATAAAATTTAATTTTAGTCGAATTTAATCATTTGCACACCTAGGCCCACTACCCCCACCAATTAATAATATATTGTTTTTAATTTAATAAAATCTTAATTTATAAATTTTAATTAAATAACCCGAGTGTTACATGGCTGCGGGTGATCCACACTGCCCCCGCCAATAATTAATACTGTATAATATATTATTTATAATTAAAGGAGATCTTAATTTATTAATTTATTAATTAAATATTCTAGGTGACCCACCACTAAATAATGTATAAACAGTTCCTAATCTATTCCTCCCTAATTAATTAAACAATGTTTCTATTACAAAGATTTGTGTTTTATTTGTTAAGTAAAAAACAACATATATATTTCTTACAATATATATAGGTTTCAAAATACATAAATAACAATAAAAGAATAAATAAAATTAAAAACATTAACAATATAGTTATTCATAAGACATAAATTTAATTTCACGTTAGGTCACAATATTTTTGAAAAAAATAGGACAACGGATTAAGTATGGAGCCCGCAAACACACTTAACCAATTAATTAGGCGCAAAACTTGCCGTCTAACCGTTCGAACCCAGAAATTTGGGGTTAGTATCAACCTCTTATTGCCGCTAGGCTAGACGATGAGATTATATCACATTATTTCTAACTTATTTTAAAAATGAAATTTGCACAATTATTTATTATATTAGTTACCCATAAATTCCATCAATGGTATGGTTGAAACTGATCTAGTGTGGCCTCTATGTTTATAATATTTAGACAACTAGGTTATAATACCCCCCAAGGTATCCATGATCTCTTCTCTCTATGCACACATTTGTGAGAGAAATTTTTATGTGAGAGTTATCGTTCTTAGGGTTGAAGTATTTTACTTAGGATATCTAGTGGTTATGATGAGTAGTTCCCTTAATCATCATCAGAGCCGGCCTCGAGGTTTGGGCTGCCCTAATATCGGTAGAAAAAATTCGATATACATTTTTGTTAGCCTAAGTAGTTTTAAAAATTGATAAAAAAAACAATTCATTTTTAATGAGATTTGAATCCATAACCACATTAAACTTTAAATGCATATCTTGAACCACCAAGCTACAACCATTTAAGTTTAAAATTAAAATAAATATAACTAAATCTTTTGATATTTTTAACAAATGGGCTTCCCTAGGGGGTGGGCTGCCCTAGCCCGAGGGCTTGCCAGGCTTACCCCAGGACCGGCCTTGATCATCATTAACCACTACTCATCATAACCGCCTGATGTACCAATTGCTACACTTCAATTTTAGGGTCATTAGTCATAACCATAAATATCTTACTTCGATCTACATTATTAGCCTATATTCTCACTACTCATATTCTTCGCAGATGTTTTTAACAAATTTAAGAATAAGAATGGAAATTTCAAAATTTTCGTTGTGTGATACAAAAGGAGGCATACTTAAAAGTGGGCAGGTGTTTCTCACAATGGTGAATAATATGAAGTGGGCAGATCTGTGTGGGCAATATATACTTAAAAGAGGCAAAATGGTTCATGGTGGATATGTACCTACACTTAAGAGTATTTGAATAATTAATGGATTACAATTACAATCCCCATGTTGTCAGCACACCCTTATTTTCTCATTTCAAATAATCAAACAATACCCATCACAAAGGCTGGTTTGGATGCTATTATAAACTATCATGATCTTATTAAGTGACCATCAATCGTAGTAAGGCTAGCTAATGATTTGCAAACATCCAAGACAATATATGCTATATATATATAATTTCTTTTTCACATGATATCACTCTCTCTTATGAATTAAAGTATTGATGCTTACTAATTAATTTGTCTTGTTTGTTAGTTTAGAATGAAATGATCAGAGACGATACAATGAAGTCAATGCAAGTGTATATGTGGGAGGGAGGAATATCGATGGAAGATGACCGCGAGCATGTGAAAGAGTTGATTCGAGATGCATGGAAGAAGATTAATAGTACTCGAGTTGCACCTGGTTGTTCCTTTAGCAAGCAACGTTTTTTAGTAAATATATCGGTCAACTTAATAATTAAACGTTTTGCAGTTTTTTTCAAGCCAAATAATCCATCAGAAAATAATCTAGATAATGACCTATAGAATTAAACCAACCGAGAACACAGTCTCAATTCAAACTTGTTTGACGGTTGACTATTGACTTCCACTTAACCTACTGAATATCTATCGTATTCCAATGTATGTTTAATATTATTGTCACTTAGGGAAATAATAATAATCACAAATGTTCATTGTTTTCATTGGATGTTGTTTCAAATATGACCTAGCTAGTTTTCTGTCGGCGGGTACTATTGAGAGTTTCTAAATCTGTATGTAAATAGTTGGTCCACTTATAATGGTGTCGTCACAAAATCTATGCCAGGTATTTTAAGATCTACATATCATTATTTATGTGACATTAATGCAATGATAAACATGAAAAAAATCTGACATATTTAAAAATAATACATTAGTTAGTGGATAGTGGCAGGATTAGAAATTTTATCATTAAAATATTATGAATCATGATTTCCTAATTTATTTGTTAAATAGATCATCCATTATGTCACTTATACACATTACTTTACTAGTAAAATGTGCTAATATTTTATTTTAAATGTCCCTTATATAAAATATCATAATAGAGTAATCCAAAACAACATAATTGAAAATCTTGTGATGGTATGATATCTATATGCGAAAATATAAACACAATAAATACGATAAACAAATATAATAAACTTTAAATTCGTATTTAAATGGATAAAATATTTATATTTAAAAAAGTTGATAAGACATACAAATTATGGATGGAGAGTTTAATTAATTAGAACCTAGCATGATTCAACAAATTTGGTTAGAAACACAACACAAATTAACCTAAAACAACTCTCCATTAATTAATGGAATGCTAGCTAATACATGTTGACCAATTTGAAAACACATTGGATGTGAGTTCGGATGAGTTCATGTTTTAAACATAATTTAATAAAATAGTTACTGAAAATTCAATAATTTCTTCTCATTCGATCTCATTACAATATGGTAGCGTTTGTTACGATATATAAATATTAGTTATATAGGTATAAATTGTAAGGGGTATAAATTATAAGGAGGTATTATGAGGTATAAGTTATATAGATTATTAGTGTTTGGTTGAGAGAAAAAAATAGGTATAAGTTATATATATTTTGTTATTTTGTGTTTGGTTGGTGGTATAAGAGAGTAGTAAAAAAGTGTAAATGATTATTTTAATCTTATATTTTTTAAAATTATTTAAAATTATTATTTTAATGCTTATTGTAAGTAGCTTGTAATATTAATTAAATTGAATTTTATAAAAAATAATAATATATAATTATTGTAAAAATGTATTTTAAAATAAATAATACTGTTATATGGTTTACATTATTTTATATATAATTCTTTTTAATTTAACTTATATAATTATATAAGTAAAACTTATTTATATATTAATTAATATTTAATTTTGAAATTTATGTATTATTATAAATATTTATATATTAAAATAATATTAATTATTTGAATAAAATATTAAAAATAATAATTTTAATAAAATAATATTTGAAATTAGAATTATAAATTAATTTCAGAAATAATATAGATATAAGTTATATTAATTAATAATAATATCATTAATTTATATAATTAATTATAAATATTATTTATTAATAATGAAATACAATTTTATTTTATAAATTAATTTTATATATTATTAATTTTTAACTAACATTATTATTATTTTTAATCATTATATTTAATAATGTATATAAATTATCACATTAAAAAAAATTATACTTAAAATAATATAATTTTTGTTTATATACATAAAAAAATATAAATTAAAAAATCAAATAAAAATAAGTAATTGTGTAATTATTATTATTATTATTATTATTTAAATTTAAAAATTAAACAATGTTAAATTTAAATTAATACTTAGATATAATTTATATTATTATTATATTTTAAAATATAATAAAAAATTAAAATTTTAATAATTTTATAAAATTAGGGTAAAAGAATAATATTAAATTTTATAATTGACTTTGTAACTGGTGTAGGTAGGTATTACCTTATACCTCATATAAGGGATAAGTTATACCTAAATATTACTGTATATATAAATATTATTCAACCAAACAATCATTCTAATTTACTAGTTATATAAGTATACTTTATCTACAGGATTATACCCTATACCAAACATAGCCAGTATACCATGACGCACAACTTTACGTTTAGGTAAATTCAACGGTTAAAGAACTTTGAACCACAGGGTTAAGACCCTTAGTTTTTGTCATTTATAAATAATATTTGAATTCTCCAACTTACTACATTCAAACAAGTAAGAGTATAAAATTGGGAAGCGACGGAAAATAATATAAGTGTTGCATAATTTACTGTAGTTATTGATCTTTATCCTGCATGGTAAACATACCAATCACCAATCATTACTATAAATTCTCGTAGCTAAAATATAGCTACAAGAAAAAGTACTTTCAATAAAAAAAAAATATATTTAATTTTTTTTAAAGATTCTATTAATAAGTAGTCATATTTTACTTTACATATTAAATGACCATGACTAAATATAACTAAAAAAATAGGACATTTAGGTTTCTATTCAACCTTGAAAAAGTTTGAACTTATATAATAGTGTTTTTTTAAGAAGGAAAAAACTAATTCCATAAACAAAATAAAAATTCTTTGTAGGATAACATTATTTGAATAGCCATTGTTACCTTTTTGCCCTTATAATTTATGATAATATTTGTTTGTGTAATTTGAATTATAATTGATTCTTTTCCAAACGAGAAACATGATCTTATGTAGACGTACAAATGAATAAAAAATTCATTTTTTCAAAAATAAAAAATAATAATAATAATAATTGAGTTTATGATATTTTAATTGACAAAATTTTCTTTTGAAACTAAACTTAACTTGTGGTGATTAATGTCAAAACTTAAATTGTATTTGATTATATTTGTACTGTGCATTAGTTGCGGGCCGTGACACATAATTTCTCCTTCTATATAAAATGTAGCTCTCAAATATATCTAAGGTGAATAAACAAGAAACAATATTGCTAAGTGCAAAACAAAGAGCTAGCTAGCGTTTCTTCTTTTCTCATTGCTTGATCAATGGGTTCCCAACTTCTCTTTCCCTTAAACCTAGTTCAATCTTCTAAGCTTCCCCAGTTTTGGAAGTTACCGGTCGGACCTTTCCGCCACCGATTGTCACGACAAATAAAAGGTTTCCCGAGCCGAATGGGTTGCAACATAATCAACTGCAACAAGGCTACCACTTTAGACCAACCCAATGATGACCGAGCCGTGGTTAGGCGGTGGGCTAACTATGGTCCAACTATTTGGGAACATGAATACATACAATCGATTACCAATAATCATGTGGTAACCTATTTTTATTCCTTTTCCCTTTGAATTAGTATAAAACTTATTAAGAGTAAAAATTATATATTCCTATATTTGTCACATACATCTTGATTCGTCATGATTCTTTTTAGACATTATATTTATTATCTTCATAGAATTGTGATTTAATAAAAGAATTAAAACAAAAAATATTATATTTAATCAAGCATAGTAATCATGTATATGTATGTATAGGGAGAGGACTATGAGAAAAAGGTGGCAAAATTGAATGAAGAAGTGAGGATGATGATGCTAAAGAAGATAGATATTCCATTGGAGAAATTGGAGCTTATTGACATAGTGCAAAGACTTGGAGTGTCTTATCATTTTGAAGAAGAAATAAAGTCCTGTTTGGATAACATCTATAGTAACACAAATTGGTCTACTGATGCAGTTGACTTAAATGAGACAGCTCTCAAATTCAGGCTTTTCAGAGAGCATGGTTATAATGTTTCACTAGGTAATTCTTCATTTTTTCTAATTATTTCTTGGTGAGAGAATTTATGTGTGAATTAACTTGGTTGTGTTTTATAGAAGTTTTTGAAAAATTTAAGGACCAAAATGGGAATTTCAAGGAGTCCTTATGTGAGGATACCAAGGGGTTGTTGTCCTTGTACGAGGCCTCATTTCATGCACTAGAGGATGAGGGTACAACATTGGAAGAGGCAGAAAATTTTGCTACTAAACATTTAAAAGAAAACTTGAATAAGATAAAAAATCCATATCTTGCCAAGTTAGTGAGACATGCTCTTGAGCTTCCCCTCCATTGGACCATGCAAAGATTCGAGGCGAGATGGTTCATAGACGAATATGGCATGCGACAAGATGTTAATAATGCCCTCCTCAATTTCGCTAAGATTGATTTCAACACGGTGCAAGCTATTCACCAAGAAGACCTTAAACATGTTTCGAGGTGGTTAATTATCAAATCATAGTCTTATATATATAAAGATCTTTGAACCATTTTATTACACTTTATAAAAATAAGATTATACTAGTATTATTTATAATTTATGACACCAACCTTCTATAATTTATATTTCCCTCAAATGTCCTTTATAGTAAAACATTCTCTTATTTTTTTTATATATAAAATGAATAATTAATCAAAAGTTTTGTTGTGCAGATGGTGGGACAACTTAGGATTGAGTAAAAAACTACCATTTGCAAGGGATAGGCTAGTGGAATGTTACCTATGGTCCTTGGCTGAAGTGTATGATCCACAACCTCAGTTTCAATACTATAGAAGGATGGCCACAAGGGTCAACCAACTAGTCACATGTGTTGATGATATTTATGATGTCTACGGAACACTAGACGAGCTCGAGCTCTTTAACGACGCATTTATTAGGTTAAATTTGTGTCTTTATTTACACAACTAACAAGTTTTTTTTTTGTATAAGCTATATAAAATTAACAATTGAGCCAGTTAAGGTAATTATTGGGGACTATGGTATTCGTGATGATTCCACCGAATGGAACATGGTGTAAAATAAATCACACACAACTTATTATAGCAAAAAGTATATAAAGATGTGTTTATTTGAATTTGAAGGTGGGATGTCAATCATGTCGATGGATTACCGGACTATATGAAGTTATGCTTTCTTGGCAATGTCAATTCTATCAATGAATTGGGCTATGAGGCTCTTAAGGAGGTTGGAGTCCACGCTCTTCCTTACCTCGTCAAAGTGGTACTTGTCATTTCGTTCCATTTCTATATTTATCGTCTTGATTCTTGTATATTTATCAATAATTTCTATCGCACATAAGATTTTTGTATATAACAATACTCGATAGCTTCTAAAAAACAAAGTTCACTAGTTGTTAGCTTCATTTCAATTGTTTGTTTCGATGTAGTGGACAGATTTATGTGGGTGTTATATGAAGGAAGCGAGGTGGTTCCATGGGGGACATGTTCCTTCTCTTGAGGAGTACTTGGACAATGGATGGATGTCTGTTGCGATTCCTATGATAGCCGTTCATGGGTATTTCCTATGTGGTTCTACTTCTCATTCAATCACTGAGAAGGGGTTAGAAGCAGTTAAAAACTATCATGATCTCATTAAATGGCCTTCCATGATAGTTCGTCTTACCAATGATTTGGGAACATCGAAGGCAAGTTGCATCCACATTCCTCATGTATTTAAAATGTAGCAATAAAAATTTCATTTTCTGTTCTTAATGATAGATGTTTTTTTATTCTTTTTTGTGGTTTCAATTTTAGAACGAATTGGAGCGTGGTGATATATTGAAATCAGTGCAAATTCATATGCATGAAACCGGCCTCTCGCAAGAAGAAGCTCAAAATCATATTAAGAAACTAATTAGGGCAGCATGGAGGAAGATAAACACAGCTCGAGTCGCACCTGATTGCCCTTTCGGGAAGATTTACGTGAATATAACAACAAACCTTGCAAGGGCAGGTCATTTCATGTATCAACATGGAGATGCACACGGTCATAATACTACAGGAAAAAATAAAGATCGCGTTAAATTGCTCCTCCTCGACCCGATTTCGCTTTCCTTTGATTGATGTGAATTATCCAAAATTAGTGATGAAAGTAATGGTGAATGCTTTTAAATGTTGATCATTTAGTTCATAATAAGGCCATATATTGTGAGAACAAAATATTTGTCTTTATTTTCATGTATTTTAATAAAGGTCTGGCTCATCAAAATATCTTAATGTGTTGTTTCTTTTTGAAAAACTTATATAAGTGCACATGTTTATATATCATGCTACATTGTTAGTATGTTAGGCCTATTTCGAGTATATTAATATGGAATATTATAGATAATATATGTAATTTTAGTTTTTAATTCATACGTTTATAAAATATTGAAAAATATAATTTGAAAATTTAGAGTTTAAATTCAAATGGCTAAAATATGAGTTTATGAGTGTATTGCTAAAATAACAAAATGATGTTAGTTTTTGTTTCCATATAAACTGATTATCAACGCTTAATTATGTGTCGGATAAAATTTTAATTTTTCGAACTCCATCTTTTGCGACGCTAAATCTTGTGCCGGTAAGATTTTTAGCGGCACATATATTGGACAGTTAAATTCTCTGTTTTTTTTTATTATATTTTGGTAAATTACATATTTTGAATTTAATCACGTGCCTAATTTTTAAACGGTACAATAATTGATAATGAAAGGTGATGGTCATGTCAATCACATGATTCACATTGACTCTAGTCCAACATCAATATGTTTTTTTTTTATTAAAACTGAATGATATCTGAAGAAAATAAATTATAAAATTATGAGAAAAAAATGTCACACTTTTAAAATTGACAAATGAAACCATCAAAATCACTATTACATTTCAAAATCAAAATATATGTAAATAAACAATGACACCCACTTTCAACTCGTTTTAAATATAGACATGTTAAAATCATTTTTGCATATTAATAACCACCACAAAAATAAATAAATAAATGAGCTCCCATGATTTAGTTAGGTACATGTCCATCAATAACCAACTTATGTAATTTCAAATAATTATTGATTTAATGATGTACACCTAATTTGGAAACCAAGAAAAGGCGTTGTGGAAATTCAAAACATTTTAAAAATAAATTCAAAATCACCAGTCAAAGCCTAATTACAGTGTGGTTTCACATATAACCAGGTTTGCCCCCCTAAAGATTAGGGGCTTCCTTCAAACAAAGATACATTAAACAGATTAATCCAAAATCTATGTACAAAGTGTTCGAATTTAAAATTAATTCAATTTAAAGTTAATTTATAAATTTTATTAATGAATGAAAATGAGAATTTTGGTAGATAAAATAAAATGAAATTCACACTAAATTCAAACGTGTGAATTAAAGGTGAAATTTAATCTAAAGGTATAATTTGAATTAATTAATTTAAATTTGTTATTTATGTAATTAACATTCATAATTTACATATATTTAATATTGTTAATTGTCATTGTAACATTCGTTAGATTATTACTATTAATTTATTAACAATTTAAAAAATCATGTAATGTGTCTTTTCTAATGAAGAGAAAATGTAAAGGACAATGAATAGGCTATCAAGGTCAGTCGTATTATCAATAATTAATGGTTGATTTTATTTTTATAAAACATTATCTATTCAATAATATAAAATCTCTCATCTCTAATCTTAAACCAACACATCATCTTATTCTTTCTCACTCTAGAATTTCAAAAGTCCTCTCCTTATTTTGTGAGTAATCTTCGAGCTCTTCGCTCGACATTTTCTTTTAAATCTGGTAATAGTTTAGGTACACTGGTCAAGTTTGATGCGTAGTAATATCAGTGTAGAATCACTACTAGATTCGTTGTACCCTAGGAGACAATCATCTGTAATAAGCTCCAGTATAAACGGGAGACGATAGAACTGTTTGAGTTGGTGCTCAAATTGATATTTAAAATTTGAGGATTTTAAAATCAAGAAACGTGTCATTTATTTGATATTACTTTCATAATAAACTTTGAAGAACCAATATCTTCTAAATGATTTTATGAAATAGATGAAAAAGAATTTTTTATAAAGTCTTTATATGACTTATAACAAATTTTATAATAATAATATAAAAATTTGATCATACTTTGACTAAAAGTGAATGTGACAATTACATATATCATGAAGATAATAAAAATTATTTCATTACGTGTCTTTTGTATGATATTTTTATCGTTGAAATTACGATGAAAAAAATTGGTATTATTAAATGATATATTGATATTATTAAATGAAAGACTTTACGCCTACAAGTGAATCTGTTTACACTTGTAAGTGCAATCTAAGTATAGAATCTTCTAAAAAAAATTATGTTTGATAGATTAAACATTATAATTTATAATTTTGACATATGTCAAAAAATAAAATATGTATATGAAAAAGTATTGTTTACACGAAGGCAGAATAGTTCAAAAATATTTTGTCTACTAATTAGCCAAGTAAACAATAATTTTATAAAAACAAAAATTTAAACGGTAAACATGTACGAATGACTATGTTTTTTTATTAGAAGATGTTTCAAGATTATCTAAAATGTACCAACGAATTTTTTTAATTATTATGATAGTAATTTGAAATTGGACAAACTTAGAGTCAAAGACAAGTCTAGACATACACGTCTTAGAAATAATGTCAATAAAATATACTCTCTAATGAAGTTGTCAAATTTGACTATTTAAGTCAAAGATAACATTGTGGATCCACTAACCAAATTATTAAATAAAGAGTTAGTTTGAAGTCTTTAAAGATATTAGCTTACTATAAGTTGATATGAAGGAAATCCAACCTATGTAGATTGGAGATCTCAAGAACTAGGTTCAATGGGATAACCTAATTATACTAACTTGGAATATTATTGTTGAGCATTAATCCTATAAAGAAACAATATACATTTTAATTAGGATAAACATGTCACTTTTAATTATTCTTTGAAACAAAAAGATCACCTATGTGAGGGAGAAGTCGGGTCGCTTCAAAGGAATTGCACAACTCAATTCTAGACCCTGTCACAGAACTAGGCGCGTGTTCTATGGACAAAACAGACACAACTATGAGAGCTTGACATGTATCAGGAAGAATTCGATGGAAAAATGTGTAATCATTTACATAAAATACGAAATAGTTCAAGGAGATCGAGTCTACTAATTAGCTAGTAAAATTATATACTTTCGTAAGGGAATGTTCAAAAGGTTACACATACATATTCTATGTAAGATTCAACTGTTGAACTTTTTAATGGGTTCATATTTCAATTTCCATTAATGTGGGGATTGTTGTATATTTAAACTAATTCATAAATTATATTAATGAATTGAAATGAGAATTTGGGTAAATAAAATCAAACGAAATTCACACGAAATTCAAACGTGAAATTTGATCCAAATGTATGAATTAATTAGTTTAAATTTGTTAATTGTGTAATTAATATTTAATGCCTTGAAAAATAATTATTAAATTAAATATATTTAATTTTTCTAATTGTCATTATAACCTTAATGAGATTATTGCAATCAGTTTATTAGCATTATAAAAAATCATGTAACGTGTCTTTTCTAATAAAAAGAAAATGTAAAGGATAATGAAGAGTCAATCAAGGCCAGTCGTTGTAAAAGATTAATAATTGATTTTATTTTTATGAAAGTTTATAATTCAATAATATAAAACTCATCATCTCTAAATCTTAAACTAGCACATCATCTTATCCTTTCTCACTATAGGATTTCAAAAGTCCTCTCCTTATTTTGTGAGTAATTTTCGAGTTGAAACTTATTTTGTGAGTAATCTTCGAGATAAAACTCGGTTATAGTTCAGGTATGCTGGTCAAGTTCGATGCGTAGTGATTCCCGTGTAGAATCACTACTAGATTCGTTGTACCCTGCGAGACAACCATCTGCGATAATCTCCAACACAAACGGAAAACGATGGAACTGCTTAATGGAAATTTCTTATGCACATACCTCGAATCAACCACTTATTCAATAATATTGTTCTTTATATATATTTTTATATATATTGTATTTAATTATTTTTTTTATAACTTCATATTTTATATATATATATATATATATATATATATATATATATATATAAAATTGCATAATCCTCCTCTAAGGTAAAAAAAATAATGATGGATAATTAAACTCTCTGTGTGGAAACTTGATCAAACAACCCAGGTAACCTCCAACAAATCTTTCCATCACAAAACTGCATTTTTTTCACAGACAACCCGAGATAAAATCTTCATTTAGTAGAGCATGTCCGCGACTTCAGTTTTTCGGGGTTGCGGGCAACGGCCATTGCGATTTAGACATGGGGGTTTTCAACTGCGACAACTATTTTTGCAAAATCCCCATGTCTAAACCAAACATGAAACATATTGTTACTTTAAAGTTTATTAATTAACGTAGAATCGTGTCCACATAACTAGAACACAATTAAGAGCTACCAAAGAGAATTAAGATATTTATAATATAGAAATCAAAATGTAGTTTTAGAAGTAACTGACTCATGTTATGGTCAGTCATGTCAATTTTTATTTTTTTATTTTCTTGTTCCATGTTGTAGCTTTTAGGTCACCCTAATTTGAGTTAACCTTAATTAGTTCTCAACCCCCATATATCCATCATGAATATAAAACAAACAAGTATGTGTATCAAATCGATAATTAAAGACGGATCAACTAATTCTAAGTTGATTTGAAATTAAACTTATAAAAATGTTCAAATAAATCTCATATTCATGTAGGTAACAAAAACATATATCATTTTAATAAATCAATTTGAATTTATCATATTTTTAATTTAATTACATGATATAATATATTTTTTTATTATTAAAGCTAAAAATAAATAAGAATTAAGTTTATATATGATCATTTTAATAGAGTGAATGAAGAAATATAATTGTGAAGAAAAATAAAATAAAATATTATGAAAGAATAGATTATAAACATATATAAAGTTATATATATATATATATATATGTAAAATTATATAAATAAAAAAATAAACTATAAATAAGTCATGATTGATTCAGCTTATAAGTTGAAATTATACGCATTTGCATAATAATATGCTATAGTAATTCTAACTAATAAACTAACCAAAAAATTATAAATCAAAAACATTTGAAAAACGCATTTTTTATTTATCTCACCTTATAACGTTTGATCTTATAATTTCCGTAATTTATTTTCTTATCATTATTTTCAATATTTTTATTCATTATTTCTCATATTCTTTCTTTTTTATTTTTTTTTATTTTTTTCTTACATATATTATTTTATTTATTTTATATGATTATTATATTAATTTATATAAAATTATTATAATATATATATATATATATATATTTAAACATTTATATTTTTCTTTAAAAAAAAAAGTTGTTTGGTAACTATGAAATTGGAATTGGGTCCAATTGTAATTTAAGTTTGGTAAATCATTTAAGATTAATAATTTGAATTAAAATTTCAATAGAATATTAATTGATGTAATTTCATAATTTTTAATTCCACTCTTTTTAACTCTGAATTGTAATTACAAATAGAGAAATAATTTGGGAAGGAATTTGATAAAGAATTACGTGACGACGGCAATCTGATTCGTTAAAAAAACAACAAAATTTTTCTCTTCTCTCTCGTCCTTTTATTCTTTTTTCAACCAGTGTGATGACACTCCATTCCCTCTTTCAAATTTTCTCCCTCTATCATGAAATATTTATGTTTTCTAAATAATTTTTTTGTTTTTATTATTTACAATACAGTTAACTGTTAACTTGTTGAACCAATAATTTTTATTTTTTAATTTAGAAAAGTTAAAAGTGTCGAACCAATATATTTTTAAAATAATTAGTAAGTTAAATTTCGAACAAATATTTTTTTTTTAATTTAAAATTTTAACATGTCAAATATTTATTTATTTTTTGTTTTTATTTTAAAAGTTAACATGCTCAAACGATATTTATTTTTTGTAATTTAAACTTAACCGATATTCTTTTCTTAATAGAATTGACATCTAGACAAAAATCTAAACACATAAACTATCATAATTAGAAGGATTCTCGTGCGATACATACGGATAAAAATATAAACAAAAAAAATAATAATAAATATAATAATTTTAATATATGTATTGAATGTTTAAAATTCTCAATAAATCACAAATAATATATTATAATAAAAAATAAAACACTCTCATTCTATATTTTATTCGCTTTAGTAAAACAATTTATCTTCTCACATATCTCATCACATAATCTTTCCAATGGATCTTTCATCTCATTACCTTACACTTTCACTTTGATCAAATTAAAAATCTCAAACATTACCAATCTCTTTTTTACCCTCACTTTAGTTTATCAATGCTCAATCGACCTCTTATCTCGTGACCTTAAATCACTTCGACTAACCAACCATCTCATTCCACATTTATCTACCAATTCAAATTGGACTTCTCATCTCGTGACCTTAATTTTCACTTCGGTTAAACAACTAATTTTTTCGCATATTTTAACCACCAATATCAATTTCTTTCTGATCGACCTCTCATATCTTTACCTTACTTTCACTTCGAATAATCAAAAATCATCGCATTCCACATTTATCCACCAATCACAATCGACATCTCATCTTTCGAAGACCTTACTTTCACTTCATCAAACAACTCATTTTCTCACATATTTTATAATATACAATCCGACATTCTTATTCTCACTTCGGCTAACCATACATTTCATTCCACATTTATCCACCCAAAACGACCTCTTATCTCGTTACCTTACTTTCACTTTGACTAATTAACCATCTCATTCCACATTTATCCATCAATTCACAATTGATCTCTTATCTCAAGACCTTACTTTAACTTCGTCAAACAACTCATCTCCTAACATACTTTACAATATACAGTCCGACATTCTTTAACCTCAATTCAGCTAACCATTAATCTAATTTCACATTTATCCACCTCAATAATTGACCTCTCATATGTGACATTACACTTCGATCAAATCAACCATCTCCAACATTACCAATCTCTTTTACTCTCACTTTAGTCACAAATTCCCAACTGACATCTTATCTCGTGACTCATCTTCTCACATATTTTATAATATACAACATAGTTTTTTTTATCCTCACTTCGGTTAACTAACCATCTCATTCAACATTTATCCACAGCCTAATAAACCTCTCATACTATGACCTTACACACTTTCATTTTAGTCAAATCAATCATCTTCAACATTATCAATCTCTTTTACCCTCACTTTGACCCATTAATCCTCAATCGACCTTTCATCGCGTGACCTTACTTACTTTAATTAATCAACCATCTCATTCCACATTTTTATCTCACAAATCTCAATCGACCTCTCATCTTGAGACTTACTTTCATTTCGATTAAACAATCCGACTTACTTATCCTCACTTTGAACTGACCATTCATCTCTTTCCACATTTATCCATCCTAATCGGACCTCTCTTACTGTAACTTTGGCTCACAAATCTTCAATCGACCTCTCATTGTGTGACATACTCAATTCGACTAACCAGTTATATCATTGCACATTTTTATCCACCAATCTCAATTTCGACCTCTCATTTCGAAACTTTTTACTTTCACTACGGTCAAACAAGTCACTCCTCACATATTTTACAATAAACAACCCGACATACTTATCATCACTTCGACTAACCAACCACCTCATTCTATATTTTTATCCGCCTCAATTGACTTCTTTCAGTCAAATCAACAAACTCCAAACCATCTCATCCCATATAAATGTCATTTACCCAACCACTAATTTCATCGCATATTTTAACTATCCATCACAATCGACTTCTAATCTCATTAAAGTCATTTACCCACCCACAAATTTCATCGCATATTTTAACCATCAACATAATTTTACATTTAACTATCTCCTCACTTCAATAAACCAACGTTCGCATTTCACATATTAATCATTAATAATTTTTTAATAGTAAAATACTTGTGATTTGAACTAAAATCTCTATATAAACAATTCCACACCACTAGAACACTTATTAAGAAATATTTTATATATATATATATATATTTTTAAAATTTTAATAAATACTTAATATATTTATATATATTTAAATTATTTTTTTTTAAAAAAATATTAATTTTTTTTACTATGACTTGTAATATATATATATATATATATATATATATATATATATATATATATATATATATATATATATATATAAATGATTTATTATATTATTAATTTTGATTTTTTAATATTGTTTAAATAAATTTTGAATTATTAATTTTATTTATTATGTATATTTAAAAAAAGGTGAAAACTTATAATTTTATTTAAATAGTTTGTTATATATTTATTAAGTGAATAAAATAGTTGAATCAATTCATTATATTATAAAAATAATTAATACTTTTTATATTTGATTAATCCAATCTCCGTGTTAATTATCTATTTAAAAATATATATATAAAAAATAAAGGGAAATTATTAAGATAGAGAGATGAGAGAAAAATAACTAATGAAAAGAAAAGAAAGAAAATCTGACCTTTTTAAAATTATGCTTGGTTACAAATTATGTAACATTTTCTCTCTTTTGACAAATTATAAACATATTTAATAATATTTTTCTTTAATTTTTATTTTAAAAAAATATTTCATATTTTCTCTCTTTCTAATTTATATATTAAAATTTTATAGTTATAAGTACCTAACTTTCTAAATATATATTTCTTAATAAATAATTTTTTTAATTTATTAATAACTTTTTAAAATATTTAATAATATCACTTTTGTACATATAACTACTCATTTGTTTATTATATATATTAAGATTGTTATTTATATATATATTTAACTTTTTTTTATAATTTTAAAAGTATATAATAAACTTATAATTTAATATATATATATATATATATATATATATATATATATATATAAAGTGAATAAAATAGTTGAATTTTTTTAATAAATAGTTATTTTGTTCATAATAATTTTATCTTTCATATTTATTAAAAAATGTTCTTTAAATCTATATTATTCTTAATTAAAATCATTAATTATATTATTCTTAATTTGAATCATTAACTATATTATTCTTAATTTAAATCATTAACTAATCAGGCACATTAATTGTTATTTAATAATTTAATATTTATATTTGATATTAAATTAATAATTTTATATACTTAATATTGAATATGATTTTATAATTTCATTTTATTTTAGATTTTAGTATTCCATTTAAAAGTCTCTTCACCATTAACAAATATAATTCAAACAAAAATAATAAATCCCAAAAAACAAGTCTACAAGAAACACCATTAACATCCCAAAAAATAATAAATCCCACAAAACAAGTCTACAAGAAACACCATTAACATCCCAAGTGAACACTCAAATTTCTCATCTTTACAAACTTTGTAATTCCTTAGAAACTATAATTGTTCATTTATTATTATTGTTAGAGCATCTTTATCAATAACCATTTTTTTTAGTCATGATAATGAAAAAGCTTTATATCCAAGATTTTGGTAATGTTGATTATCCATAACCAAAAAAATCTTAATCATAAATTTAAAATTATTTTTTTAATTTTTAAATTAAAAAAATAATAAATAATTTTTAAATATAATCAACGGGTTTAGATTATTGTTGTAGTTATCCATAATAATTTAGTATTAATTATGGATAATAATTGTAAATAAAGGTGGATAATTAGTAAGAAAAATGGAGAAAATAGTGATTTTTTTTCCTCCATTTTTACTAAACACTTCCGTGATTATATTTTAAAAATTATTTATTATTTTTTTAATTTAAAAATAAAAAAAATAAAAAAAATTAATTAATGATGAAGATTTTTTGTTCATGAAAACTTGATCATAAAACTTTTTTCATGATCATGACCAAAAAATTGGTTATTGACAGGGATGCTCTTATAGATCTCGAAAAATTATGAATTTTGGTATATTTTATTTATCTTTTTAAATTATAAATAATAATAATAATATAATTAAGTTTTAAAGATAAGAGATAAAAAAATTCAATAGCACCTAACAAATAACAACATTTTATTGGATGTGTTTGTTTGAACTGATTGTGATTTTGGTCATTAAATAACCAACCAATTGGTCATGATAAACCCACACAATCAGCGACGACAACCGACATCATGACCAAAAAATTGATTATTGATAGGGATGCTCTTAGACCATCCTTATCTATGACCCAAAAATGGGTCATGATGTTGGTTATGTTGATCTTGTTAATTTATCATGACCAAATGTTTGATCAATCCATGACCAAAACCATGTCATTTAGTCTTAGTTTTAGTCAAATTATAACAAAAATCACAACCAAAGTTATCCAATCAAATGCTGACATTTGTTAAAAGCATCTAATTGGTTGCCCATATTTTTTTTATCTCTTATCTTCAAGACCCGATTTTAATATTATTTATAATTTTAAAAATATATATATATATCAAAATTCATAATTTTTTTAAAATCTATAAATAGAGACCACTGTTGCTATATTTAGGAGCACAAAAAAAATTACCATTTTCTTCATTTTTATTAATTATCTTCATTTGTTTATAATTATATATAAAAATTAGAAATTAAATATTATTATTATATTTAAAAATTATTTATTATTTTTTTAATTTTAAAATTAAAATAATATTTTTAATTCGTGATCAAAACTTTGTTGGTTATGGATAAGCACAATAACAAGTCATGAATAAAGATACTTTTATATATCTTAAAAAATTATAAATTTTGATATATTTTATTTATTTTTTAAAATTATAAATAATGATAAAAACAGGTTTGAAGGTTTTAAAAAAGAAATAAAAAAAATTCTAATTAAAAATGACAGATTTTATTAAATAAGTTCACACTAACCAATTAGTTAGGATAAACCCACACAATCAACAACAACCAACATCATGACAATCAACAAGAACCGGGGTCATGACCCAAACCCATGGATAGCCATGCACTTAAACAAAGAAATTGGACATTTTCGAGGGGTATGGTTTATCAACTAGCATAGGCTGTAATGAATATGCCTCTTCAAGTCAATCATTTATCAAATCATTGATCAATATCCACCCTTCAAACACAAAACATAAAAGAAGTAATGTAAACCTAATATTATGTAGAATTGTACACATAGAAACACAATTTTTTTTCATTATTCATAGAAAATCTTATGAAACTGAACTTATCATAATCTATGACACATTAAATCACATATTTGAAAAGTGAAAATAATGATGAATTATCAATTTTCATAAAGTGAAAGTATTGATCATAGAAAATTTGATAAGATGTAGCCGAGATTTCTAAACACGCCAATATTGAAAATGATTTGGAAGGTCTTTCAGTTCGGCTAATAATAACTCTACGAAGGTAATAGATTAGTGTTAGAGAGGTCTCGTTAATGAGCTTCCTCCCTGCTGGGACCTTCGAAAATAATAAATCTCAATCTAGGGTTTATAAATCTTAATCAATTTGTTGTAAGAGTTTTAGATCTAAAATAGACTGTTAGTCAGGAGATAAAATCAAATAATTCAACTCCATCGTAACAAAACTCTCTAATTCTATATTCGAAAGCAAACTTGGGCGATAACGCATAATTGTGCGCTTCTTCCATAGGACCTTCGTATAAGCAAATTCAATAGATAGATCGAGAAACTAAGATGAAAAGAAAAGGAGTTGTAAGCTCAGGGAATACGAACCGAAGAAAGTTCATCCTGCGAGATTAGATCCCGCAGTCATATGTTTTCTAACATTCTCGTCATTGCCATACATACATAAACTATAACTAGATAATCTCTCTCTGAATTGTTTGATTTAGATGTGGAAGAAGATGAGAAACTGCTACGAGCTTATAAATCCAAGGCAGGGCAGACGGCTGAAGAGCGACAATAGAGTTGTGCGCTGGTGTATATTAGGGTTTTATTGGGCCCTCGTCTAAAGCCTAATATGTTCAAGTTTTATATACTTCATTAGAATGGGTATTTTTTCTAAAGCCCACTAGGTTAAAGATGAGTGATAGGTGAAAGGAATGGTAGAGAAAATGATGGGTATTACCATATTAGGTGATTGGCTGTAAAAAAGTGTAGAGAGCCGAAGAGATTTTGAGGCAATACAATCAAAATGATTTTTTTAAAGTTAATCTTCAATTATATTTAACCATTTTAATAGTTATTTGGAAGATTATCGATTATGCAAATGGACACAGGCCGGGCCCCGAGGGGTAGGCAGCCTAGGTGGCCTAAGACCAAAAAGGGGCTCATTTTTTTTTATATATGCTAGGTATTACCGAATAGTAAGGATTTTTAGTTTTTTATTCTTTAATTTTTTTTATATTATGTTAGATTTTTTGGCCCATGGCACTATAGCCCAAATAGAGAAACAAACTAACACTATCAGAACAAAAAATTGAAAACCCTACTGTTTGTCTCTCTCAGTCTCTGTATCCTACATAGGGCTGCAAATGAGTCAAGCCGTTCGTGAGATGCTCGCGATCCGCTCGATCAAAGTTCGGCTTGAGCTTGACTTTGATCGAGTTCGAGCCGAGCTCGAGCCGGCTCGTTTAATATTCGAGCCGAACTCGAGCTCATATAATGCTTGCTCGACGGCTTGTCGAGCTTTTTCGAGCCTGATAATATATAATATATTTATTTATTTATTTAATATAAAAAAATTAAAATAATGTTTTTTCTCTATTTTCAAAACCCATATAGAAGCCCATAATCCTCATTATTATATTATATTGTCATAAAACAAAACCCTAATTTCTAATGTATCAATCATAAGTGACTCTTCATCTCTTTTACTTCTTTCTTTCATCTTCATCGCTTCTTCTTCTTCCTCATCTTCACCATTTCTTATTTCTTCTTGTTCTTCCTCTATCTTCACCATTTCTTCTTCTTCTTCCTTCTTCACTATTTCTTCTTTTTTCGTCTTCATCATTACTTTCACTCATTCATAATAGGTTAATACATTTTTTTATGTTATCTCTTATCTACACTATTTCTCTGATTCATTCACAAGAAACATACAGGTAAATTAAAATATATTTTCATTTCTACTGTAGTTATTACTCATACTTTTAAATAACTTTGATTTTTTTTTGTATTATGAAAAATTTGTGCTTATATAGATAGTTCATAGATCTATATGGAAAAACACTATTATATATATTAATTATTCCTAGATTTATATAGAAAAACACTATTATATATATTAATTGTTCATAGATCTATATAAAAAAACACTATTATATATATTAATAGTGTTCATAGATCTATATAGAAAAATACTATTATGGTAAACAATATTATATTATATAATATATAATATATAATATATAATATTGAAATATTAATATATTATATATAATAAAAGATAAAAAAAAAATGTTAGTATATATTTTGTTAATATATTATATATAATAAAAGATAAAAAAAAATGTTAGTATATATTTTGTATATATTATGAAGAGATAAAAAATGTTAGTATATATTATATATAATATGTTGAGAGAAAAAATGAATTTATAATATTAATAATATATTGTAATATATAAATAAATTAATAGATTCTTTCTATAAATAAGTTAATAAATTCTTGTTATAATTGTACCCAAATAATTTAATTATATATAATAATATTTAATAAAAAAATAGGTTGAATTTGTTTTTGTCCGTATATACCCTTAAACCTTAAAGTAAGTTAAATTTTAGTTATTTGTTTTAACATGTATTTTTTATATTAATTATTTTTAAGCTTAAATTCAGGTAGGTGTATTTGTGCTATGCTTGAAGAACGTGACTTAAAAAATATTAATATATTGAATGTTCAAACAATTTATATAGCATTGTACTTTAATTTTAGAATTTTATATTTTAGAATTTTGACGAGTAATTGTGGTTGAATGCTTTTTGGATTATTATGATTTTGGAATTTTAAATAGTTATGATTTTGTCATATTTTCAATTTTAAATATTATTTTTTAAATGTTTTATATGTATGAAAGTTTGATATTTCATTTTGAAAATAAATTTTAGTTTGAGTTCGAGCTTGAATTCGAGCTCGAGCTTGAGTTTGAGCTCGAACTCGATCTTGAATTCGAGCTTGAGTTCGAGCTTTTCGAGTCGAGCCGAGCTTATAGGTAAATAGTCGAGTCAAGCTCGAGCTCAAATTTATAAACTCGTTCGAGCTCGAGTTCGAGTCGAGCTAATAAATACTAAATCGAGTCGAGTTCGAGCTCAAGCAAATTCGAGCTCGACTCGGATCATTTGAAACCCTAATCCTACATCGACAACGAAACTCACAACGAAACCGACAACGAAACCGACAACAAAATAATTTCGACGGTGACTCTGTTTCGCTGAGTTGAGCCTTGAGGTAAGGTTTAACCATTAAAAGTGAAAATTCAACATCAGGGTTTGATTGTTATTTATTTTTATGCTTTGTTTTGAGATTGTGTATTTGTGTGGTTAAGCCGTAAAGATCTTTGAAAATAGTTTACTTGTTTAATGGCGCCAAAAAAATATTTATCTGGATATGAAAAACGAAAAAGGAAAGAATTAGAAGAACAATTTGTTAAATCTCAAAGTGGTGCGATTGACAAGTTTGTTAAAAGAACAAAAGCTTCTGAAAATTTAGACTCCACTGAAGCGATAAATGCTGAAAAAATTAATATAGTTAATATAGATGAGAATGTGGAGGAAATAAATATCATTCCCGAAAACGATAGTCAAAAGAACAACCATTTTATCTCTCTCGTGGATAAACCCTAGTAGATATATATGATCCTATAAATTGGGATAATCTTGATAATAAAACAAGTGATTTATTGGTTGAAAAAGGTCCTATAAATTGGGATAATCTTGATAATAAAACAAGAGATGTATTTTCTCAAGAAGGTACATGTGATGTTAATTTGAGTGATTTGTTTTCTGAACTAAAAATACTACAAGTTGTTTTACCTAGTTTGGATATGTCCGCTGCTGAAATTCTTGATTTTGTAATGTCAATAGATTGCTATCCTAATGTCTCTATTGTATATCGAATTTTACTAACATTGCCTGTTACGGTAGCTTATGCTGAAAGAAGTTTTTCTAATTTAAAATTATTGAAAAATTATCTAAGATCTTCGATGTCTCAAGATAGATTGAATGGACTTGCTATTTTATGTATTGAAAAAGATTTTTTGGAATATATTGATTACGATACAATTATCAATAATTTTGCATCTAAAAATGCAAGAAGAAGTCATTTTCGTTGACAATTTATGTTGCATCTTTGTAGATATTGGAAGGTTATTGAATATCAACGGTGAAACACAAGTGAAGTTTATGCGTAATGCCCCAATTTCGTGCTTTCGCCCTAAGGCCTAAAAAATCTTAGGAACGACACTAAATGGACTAAGATATAAAAAAAATATTACAATGATTTAAAGACATGTATTAAATATGTCAAATAATTAATAAACTACTTATAATATTAGAAAAAAAAATGATTCAAAGTAATTAATATAATTGGATCTGTTCATAATACTAGTAGGAGAGGGAATGATACGCAATTGGATCGGATTAGTTTAAAATATAAAATATTATCTCTCTTTCTTTTTATCATCTTTTTATTTTTCCAACAAATTAAGTCATTCTCACTCTTATTCTCTTTCTCAAATTTTTTCATCATATCACTCATCTTTCTTATATTTCATAAATTAAATATTATAATTAAAATTTAGATGTTATGACTTGATTGAAAATTTAGTTTTATTATTTTTTTTACATGAATGAATTGGGTGAGGGCTTTAATTAAGATTCACATAAATCAACTATTAATTAAAGTGGGAATTTTTTAATCCAAAAATACTAAAATATAGCATTTTATTTGAATTGGTTGGATGTGTTTTTTTATAACGATTAGTATATAAATATTGTTTATGTTATTATTATTGTAAGGATGCCTAATTTTAAAATGTCAAACTAAAATATTTATTAATAATCATTCTCTAGTATATTAAAGATAGAAATAATTAATTATTATTTTTATTTTTAATATAGTTGGAGTGAAAAGGTGATGGAAAATAAAAAACTAGTGAAATATATAAAAAAAAATTATTATTTTTTTCTAAACAAATTTAATTTAAATTTTAATGGGTTTAGTGCGACGATAAAATATGAGATTTGCGGACTAAGCAACCAAGATATTATCAAACTATGGTATGAGGGGACACGACATTGAAATGTGAAGTTCACTGTGGAGTAATGATTATCTACTTAACTTAGTCGTAGCATACATTAATACCAATATTCGGACTTAGTACGTATTCAAATTGGAAAATATACAACCTGTTATTCTTATCCTCACTTCGGTTAATCAACCATCTCATTTCATATTTATCCACCAATCTTCAATCGACCTCTCATCTCGTGAAATTATATTTTCACTTGATCAAATTAACTATCTCCAACATTACCAATTTCTTTTACCTTCACTTTGCCCCCAGAAATCCTCACTTTCTTATATTTCACAAATTAAATATTATAATTAAAATTTAAATATCATAACTTAAAATTTGATTTTATTATCTTATTTACTTGAATGAATAGTGTAAAAACCTTAATTAAGATTCATGTAAATCAAACATTAATTAAAATGGTAACTTTTTTATCCAAAAATACTAAAATGTAGCATTTTAATTGTATTGGTTGGATGTATTTTTTTTTTTTTATAATGGTTTGTATATAAATATTGTTTATGTTATTATTATTGTAAGGATGCCTAATTTTAAAAATGTCAAACTAAAACATTTATTAATAATCATTCTCTAATTAATCATTATATTTATTTTTAATATAATTAGAGTGAAAAGGTGATGGAAAATAAAAAACTAGTGAAATATAAAAAAATAGTATTTTTTTCTAAACAAACTTAATTTTAATTTTAATGGTTTAATGCGACGGTAAAATATGAGATTTGCGAACTAAGCAACCAAGATATTATCAAACTATGGTAACAGGGGATACGACATTGAAATGTGAAGTTCACTGTGTAGTAATGATTATCGACTTAACTTAGTCGTAGCATACATTAATACCAATATTCGGACTTTGTACGTATTCAAATTGGAAAATATACAACGTGATATTCTTATCCTCACTTTGGTTAACCAACCATCTCATTTCATATTTATCCACCAATCTTCAATCGACCTCTCATCTCGCATCTCGTGATATTATATTTTCACTTGATCAAACCAATCATCTCCAACATTACCAATTTCTTTTATCTTCACTTTGTCCCCGCAAATCCTCATTTTCTTATATTTTACAAATTAAATATTATAATTAAAATTTAGATATTATGACTTAAAATTTGGTTTTATTATCTTATGTACTTGAATAAATTGTGTAAAAGCCTTAATTAAGATTCATGTAAATCAACCATTAATTAAAGTGGGAATTTGTTAATCCAAAATACTAAAATGTAGCATTTTATTTGTATTTGTTGGATGTGTTTTTTTATAATGGTTTGTATATAAATATTGTTTATGTTATTATTATTGTAAGGATGCCTAATTTTAAAAATGTCAAACTAAAATATTTATTAATAATCATCCTCTAATTAATCATTATTTTTATCTATAATATAGTTGGAGTGAAAACGTGATGGGAAATAGAAAACTAGTGAAATATAAAAAAAATAGTATTTTTTTCTAAACAAACTTAATTTTAATTTTAATGGGTTTAGTGCGACAGTAAAATATGAGATTTGCGGACTAAGCAACCAAGATATTATCAAACTATGGTACGAGGGAATACGACATTGAAGTGTGAATTTTACTATGTAGTAATGATTATCGACTTAACTTAGTCGTAGCATACATTAATACCAATATTCGAACTTAGTACGTATTCAAATTGGAAAATATACAACCTGATATTCTTATCCTCACTTCGGTTAACCAACCATCTTATTTTATATTTATCCACCAATCTTCAATCGACCTCATATCTCGAGATATTATATTTTCACTTGATCAAATCAACCATCTCCAAAATTACCAATTTCTTTTACCTTCACTTTGTCCCCGCAAATCCTCACTTTATTATATTTCACAAATTAAATATTATAATTAAAATTTAGATATTATGACTTAAAATTCGGTTTTATTATCTTATTTACTTGAATGAATTGTGTAAAAGCCTTAATTAAGATTCATGTAAATCAACCATTAATTAAAGTGGGAATTTTTTAATTCAAAAATACTAAAATGTAACATTTTTTTTCGGAAAAATGTAGCATTTTATTTGTATTGGTTGGATGTGGTTTTTTATAATGATTTTTATATAAATATTGTTTATGTTATTATTATTGTAAGGATGCCTAATTTTAAAAATGTCAAACTAAAATATTTATTTATAACCATTCACTAATTAATCATTATTTTTATCTTTAATATAGTTGGAGTTTTAATATAGTTGGATTGAAAAGGTGATGGAAAATAGAAAAATAGTGAAATATAAAACAAAAATAGTATTTTTTTTAAACAAACTTAATTATAATTTTAATGGGTTTAGTGCGACGGTAAAATATGAGATTTGCGGACTAAGCAACCTAGATATTATCAAACTATGGTATGAGGGGATACGACATTGAAATGTGAAGTTCACTATGTAGTAATGATTATCGACTTAACTTAGTCGTAGCATGCATTAATACCAATATTCAGACTTAGTACGTATTCAAATTGGAAAATATACAACTTAATATTCTTATTCTCACTTCGGTTAACCAACCATCTCATTTTATATTTATCCACCAATCTTCAATCGACCTCTCATCTCGTGATATTATATTTTCACTTGATCAAATCAACCATCTCCAACATTACCAATTTCTTTTATCCTCACTTTGCCCCTGCAAATCTTCACTTTCTTATTCTCACTTTGGCTTTACCAAATTCTTTTACACTTACTTTGGCCTCACTAATCCTCTTACACTTTCACTTCGATCAAATCAACTATCTCTACTTTCACTTCGGTCAAATCAACCATCTCTACTTTCACTTCGGTCAAATCGACCTCCCATCATGATCTTCTACTTTCACTTCAGTCAAATCAACCATCTCCAACATTACCAAATTCTTTTATCATCAATTTGGCCCCATCAATCCCCACTTTTTTATCCTCACTTTGGTTTTACCAATTTCTCTTACCCTCACTTTGGCCCACCAATCCTCTTACAATTTCACTTTTGGTCAAATTAATATATATTTGAGATAGATTATTATTTTAGTATATATACATTTGAGATAGATTATTATTTTAGTGTGATTTGAGGGGAGGGTGATAATATTAGAGTTTATTTAATTATTTTATGTTATTTTATTCGAGTCTTTGGATAAAATATTTATTTGATTTAACATTTACATTAATTGATTTTTTAAACTAATTAATTATTTTACCTTTATATATACTAGAGAGAAAAATTAAAGAATATATTAAATAAATGATATTTTATTATTTCATTATTAAAATAAATGATGAGATAGATGAACTCAAATGTAAGAAAATATTTAAATTTTGAATAAAATTATAAAATATCTAATATCAAACAAGTTCTAGATGTATTCATTATTATTATTTTTCTAAGAGTTTGTTTGATTATAATTATTTGGATGATAATTATTTTTAGGATTTATTTGATATGATTATTGAGTATTTTATAATTCTTTAGATATTTTTTCTCTCAAATTATGTTTATTTATTTTATGTAAAATAATAGTTTATAATAAGTAATTAATTTATTAAAATAATTAATAATATTTTAAGAAACATATTTCAACTAGATAAAATCACATTATTGTACCTATTATTTTATTTTATTTGGTTTTACAAAACAATTAAAATAAAATTTAAGCCCACCCTTATAAAAATTTTTGGGTCCGTCCCCTGACCCAACTCATATTATTCATTAATATGAGTTGGATAATGGGTTGATCAAATTTAATTTGGGTTGAATATGGGTTGAGTTTACTCATTTGCACACTCTTAGGCCCACCACCCCACCAATTAATAATATATTGTTTTTAATTTAATAAAATCTTAATTTATTAATTTTAATTAAATAACCCGAGTGTTACATGGCTGCGGTTGATCCACACTGCCCCGCCAATAATTAATACTGTATAATATATTATTTCTAATTAAACGAGATCTTAATTTATTAATTTTTAATTAAATATTCTAGGTGACCCACCACTAAATAATGTATAAACAGTTCCTAATCTATTCCTCCCTAATTAATTAAACAATGTTTCTATTACAAAGATTTGTGTGTTATTTGTTATGTAAAAAATAACATATATATTTCTTACAATATATATAGGTTTCAAATACATATATAACAATAAAAGAATAAATAAAATTAAAAACATTAACAATATAGTTATTCATAAGTCATAAATTTAATTTCAAGTTTTGAAAAAATGGGACAACGCTAACGGGCTCGAACCCAATAATTTAAGGTTAGTATCCACATTTTATTGCTGTTAAGTTAGAAGAGGGATTATTTTACATTATTTTGACTTATTTTAAAAATGACATTTACACAATTATTTATTATACTAGTTACCTATAAATTTCAACAATAATGGTATTGTTGAAACTTGAAACTGATCTAATGTGGTCTCTCTGTTTATACTATTTAGACAACTAGGTTACAATGCCCCCAAGGTATCCATGATCTCTTCACTCTATGCACACATTTGTGAGAGAATTTTTTATGTGAAAGCTATCGTTCTTAGGGTTGAAGTATTTTACTTAGGATATCTAGTGGTTATGATGAGTAGTTCCCTTAATCACCATGAACCGCTACTCATCCTAACCGCCAGATGTACCAATTGCTACACTTCAATTTTAGGGTCATTAGTCATAACCATAAATATCTTACTTCGATCTACATTATTAGCCTATATTCTCACTAGTCATATTCTTCGCAGATGTTTTTAACAAATTTAAGAATAAGAATGAAAATTTCAAAAAATTCGTTGTGTGATACAAAAGGAGGCATACTTAAAAGTGGGCAGGTGTTTCTCACAATGGTGAATAATATGAAGTGGGCAGATCTGTGTGGGCGATACTTAAAAGAGGCAAAATGGTTCATGGTGGATATATATGTACCTACACTTAAGAGTATTTGAATAATTAATGGATTACAATTACAATCCCCATGTTGTCAGCACACCCTTATTTTCTCATTTCAAATAATCAAACAATACCCATCACAAAGGCTGGTTTGGATGCTATTATAAACTATCATGATCTTATTAAGTGGCCAACAATGGTAGTAAGGCTAGCTAATGATTTGCAAACATCCAAGACAATATATGCTATATATATATAATTCCCTTTTCACATGATATCACTCTCTCTTATGAATTAAAGTATTGATGCTTACTAATTAATTTGTCTTGTTTGTGAGTTTAGAATGAAATGATCAGAGACGATACAATGAAGTCAATGCAAGTGTATATGTGGGAGGGAGGAATATCGATGGAAGATGACCGCAAGCATGTGAAAGAGTTGGTTCGAGATGCATGGAAGAAGATTAATAGTACTCGAGTTGCACCTGGTTAGCAAACAACGTTTTAGAGTAAATATATCGGTCAACTTAATAATTAAACGTTTTGCAGTTTTTTTCAAATCAAATAATCCATCAGAAAATAATCGAGATAAAAACCTATAGAATTAAACCAACCGAGAACACAGTCTCAATTCAAACTTTTTTTTGACGGTTGACGATTGACTTCCACTTAACCTACTGAATATCTATCGTATTATTCCAATGTATGTTTAATATTGTTGTCACTTAGGGAAATAATAATAATCACAAATGTTCATTGTTTTCATTGGATGTTGTTTCAAATATGACCTAGCTAGTTTTCTGTCGGCGGGTATTATTGAGAAAGTTTCTAAATCTGTATGTAAATAGTTGGTCCACTTATAATGGTGTCGTCACAAAATCTATGCCAGGTATTTTAAGATCTACATATCATTATTTATGTGACATTAATGCAATGATAAACATGAAAAAAATCTGACATATTTAAAAATAATATATTAGTTAGTGGATAGTGGCAGGATTAGAAATTTTATCATTAAAATATTATGAATCATGATTTCCTAATTTATTTGTTAAATAGATCCTCCATTATGTCACTTATACACATTACTTTACTAGTAAAATGTGCTAATATTTTATTTTAAATGTCCTTATATAAAATATAAGGATAGAGTAATCCAAAACAACATAATTGAAAATCTTGTGATGGTATGATATCTATATGCGAAAATATAAACACAATAATTACGATAAACAAATATAATAAACTTTAGATTCGTATTTAAATGGATAAAATATTTATATTAAAAAAGTTGATAAGACACACAAATTATGGATGGAGAATTTAATTAATTAGAACCTAGCATGATTCAACAAATTTGGTTAGAAATACAACACAAATTAACCTAAAACAACTATCGATTAATTAATGGAATGCTAATACATGTTGACCAATTTGAAAACACATCTCATTTGGATGCGAGTTTGGATGAGTTCATGTTTTTTAAACATAATTTAATAAAATAGTCACTGAAACTTCATTAACTACTTCCCATATCGATCTCGATACAATATGTGTTTTGAAGTGTTCTTACAAAAAAACACACCATGACGCCCAATTTTACATTTAGGTATTTTCAACGGTTAAAGGGGTTAAGACCCTTAGTTTTTGTCATTTATAAATAATAATTGGATTCTCCAACTTACTACATTCAAACAAGTAAGACAGTATAAAATTGGGCAGCAACGAAAAATAGTTTTACTGTAGTTATTGTTCTTTATACATGGTAAACATACCAATCGCCAATAAGAAAAAGTAGCATGACTAAATATAACTAAAAAATAAACATTTAGTTTTTTTTTTTTAAAAACGACTTAGCGTCATTTCATTAAAAATTCCTAAAAACGAAAAAAAATCACAAATTTAAGAAATCATTCTAGACAGACCTAGAATGACTTTGAAGTCGTATCATTCTGAATAAAAACAAAAACGTAAATGAACTATTTGATTATAATGTTTTTGTTTATAATAATTTCAGTAAACGGTAAATTCCAATTCTTGCTGATATTTCAATTATGCTCTGTACTTGAAACTTTTCTCCACGTTCCCGCAAGTGCGCCACAATCCGAGACTATGTCTCTCCATAATTCTTCAACACTTCTGCGGGTTCTGCCATAGACTCTCGCATTACATTCCTGCCAAATGTTGTAACCTACTGCTCCAAAGCCGCACTTGAATACGTTTGTTGCGAATCTGTTTCCTTTGACTTTGAGTAGTGCTGCTTATTTGATTTATTTCAATTCCTTTGGGAAACTGATCAGCTCCAAGCTTTTAGAAAATCTGTTCAAAATTTCTAATGCTATACTGCAGCTCCCAAACAGGTGATCAATGGTTTCTTCACTTTCGTTGCATAGAAGAAAGCTCACGTCCGGGATGCTCATATACTTGCTGATACGGTCACGAGTGCTAAGTCTTTCTCAGAAGGCAAGTCATAGGATGAACTGGTGTCGAGGAATGATCTTGGTTGACCATACGAGATGAGCTCATTCTATTTTCTGCGCCTTTTCTCGGATTACCTCCCATATTCTCTTTGAGACCAGCTTCCCATTGCCTTCTGCATTCCATTCATGAACGTCGAGTCTATCTCAGAGTTGTACGGTACTGATGTGATCCAGTATTCTCTGTCCTTTTGGATTTTTCTCAAAATCGAGTTCCAGTCCCTGTCTTTTACGTCTCTGATTTTCGCCGCTACGTAGTCCCTTTTGATAAGTGTATTTTTGAACTCCTCTTTGTGAATGATTGGCTGATTTTCGAACCAGGGATCGTGTCAGAACAAAGTGCCTTTCCCGTCCCCTAGCCGAATGTCGTAAAGGTCTACAATATCACTTCTTAGTTTAAGAATTTTCTTTAGTGACCATCTCATACCTTCATTGATTTTACACGTCCAAATACTGGTTTCATGTTTCATAAATCATGTGTGTACCCATTTAATCCATAATGATTCATGGTTGCATTCCAATGCCCACAGATACTTGAAGGTTAGAGCCTTGTTCCACTTGACGCAGTTCTTCAGGCCAATGCCTCCCTCCTCGGCATTTAGGTTTCTATTCAACCTTGAAAATGTTTAAACTTATATAATAGTGTTTTTTTAAGAAGGAAAAATCTAATTCTATAAACAAAATAAAAATTCTTTGTAGGATAATATTATTTGAATAGCCATTGTTACATTTTTTCCTTTTAACTTATGATAATATTTATTTGTGTAATTTGAATTATAATTGATTCTTTGATCTTATGTAGACAAATGAATAAAATAATAATATTTTGAAAATAGATCGATTAGACCTTGAAATTCACTTATTGCACAAGTCAAAAAAATGATAATAATTGAGTTTATGATATTTTAATTGACAAAATTTTCTTTTGTTGTATCAAACTAAACTTAACTTGTGGTGATTAATGTCAAAACTCAAAACTTAAATTGTATTTAATTATATTTGTAGTGTGAATTAGTTGCGGGCCGTGACACTTAATTTCTCCTTCTATATAAAATGTTGCTCTCAAATATATCTAAGGTGAATAAACAAGAAACAATATTGCTAAGTGCAAAACAAAGATCTAGCTAGCGTTTCTTCTTTTCTCATTGCTTGATCAATGGGTTCCCAACATCTCATTCCCTTAAACCTAGTTCAATCTTCTAAGCTTCCCCAGTTTTGGAAGTTACCGGTCGGACCTTTCCGCCACCGGTTGTCACGACAAATAAAAGGTTTCCCGAGCCGAATGGGTTGCAACATAATCAACTGCAACAAGGCTACCACTTTAGACCAACCCAATGATGACCGAGCCGTGGTTAGGCGGTGGGCTAACTATGGTCCAACTATTTGGGAACATGAATACATACAATCGATTACCAATAATCATGTGGTAACCTATTTTTATTTTTTTTCCCTTTGAATTAGTATAAAACTTATTAAGACTAAAAATTATATATTCCTATATTTGTCACATACAACTTGATTCGTCATGATTCTTTTTAGCCATTATATTTATTATCTTCATATAATTGTGATTTAATAAAATAATTAAAACAAAAAATATTATATTTAATCAAGCATAGTAATCATGTATATGTATGTATAGGGAGAGGACTATGAGAAAAAGGTGGCAAAATTGAATGAAGAAGTGAGGATGATGATGCTAAAGAAGATAGATATTCCATTGGAGAAATTGGAGCTTATTGACATAGTGCAAAGACTTGGAGTGTCTTATCATTTTGAAGAAGAAATAAAGTCCTGTTTGGATAATATCTATAGTAACACAAATTGGTCTACTGATGCAGTTGACTTAAATGAGACAGCTCTCAAATTCAGGCTTTTCAGAGAGCATGGTTATAATGTTTCACTAGGTAATTCTTCATTTTTTCTAATTATTTCTTGGTGAGAGAATTTATGTGTGAATTAACTTGGTTGTGTTTTATAGATGTTTTTGAAAAATTTAAGGACCAAAATGGGAATTTCAAGGAGTCCTTATGTGAGGATACCAAGGGGTTGTTGTCCTTGTACGAGGCCTCATTTCATGCACTAGAGGATGAGGGTACAACATTGGAAGAGGCAGAAAATTTTGCTACTAAACATTTAAAAGAAAACTTGAAGAAGATAAAAAATCCATATCTTGCCAAGTTAGTGAGCCATGCTCTTGAGCTTCCCCTCCATTGGACCATGCAAAGATTCGAGGCGAGATGGTTCATAGACGCATATGGCATGCGACAAGATGCTAATAATGCCCTCCTCAATTTCGCTAAGATTGATTTCAACACGGTGCAAGCTATTCACCAAGAAGACCTTAAACATGTTTCGAGGTGGTTAATTATCAAATCATAGTCTTATATATATAAAGATCTTTGAACCATTTTATTACACTTTATAAAAATAAGATTATACTAGTATTATTTATAATTTATGACACCAACCTTCTATAATTTATATTTCCCTCAAATGTCCTTTATAGTAAAACATTCTCTTATTTTTTTTTATATATAAAATGAATAATTAATCAAAACTTCTGTTGTGCAGATGGTGGGACAACTTAGGATTGAGTAAAAAACTACCATTTGCAAGGGATAGGCTAGTGGAATGTTACCTATGGTCCTTGGCTGAAGTGTATGATCCACAACCTCAGTTTCAATACTATAGAAGGATGGCCACAAGGGTCAACCAACTAGTCACATGTGTTGATGATATTTATGATGTCTACGGAACACTAGACGAGCTCGAGCTCTTTAACGACGCATTTATTAGGTTAAATTTGTGTCTTTATTTACACAACTAACAAGTTTTTTATAAGCTATATAAAATTAACAATTGAGCTAGTTAAGGTAATTATTGGAGACTACGGTATTCATGATTCCACCGAATGGAAAATGGTCGTAAAATAAATCATACACAACTTATTATAGCAAAAAGTATATAAAGATGTGTTTATTTGAATTTGAAGGTGGGATGTCAATCATGTTGATGGATTGCCGGACTATATGAAGTTATGCTTTCTTGGCAATGTCAATTCTATCAATGAATTAGGCTATGAGGCTCTTAAGGAGGTTGGAGTCCACGCTCTTCCTTACCTCGTCAAAGTGGTACTTGTCATTTCGTTCCATTTCTATATTTATCGTCTTGATTCTTGTATATTTATCAATAATTTCTATTGCGCATAAGATTTTTGTATATAACAATACTCGGTAGCTTCTAAAAAACAAAGTTCACTAGTTGATAGCTTCATTTCAATTGTTTGTTTCGATGTAGTGGACAGATTTATGTGGGTGTTACATGAAGGAAGCGAGGTGGTTCCATGGGGGACATGTTCCTTCTCTTGAGGAGTACTTGGACAATGGATGGATGTCTGTTGCGATTCCTATGTTGGCCGTTCATGGGTATTTCCTATGTGGTTCTACTTCTCATGCAATCACTGAGAAGGGGTTAGAAGCGGTTAAAAACTATCATGATCTCATCAAATGGCCTTCCATGATAGTTCGTCTTACCAATGATTTGGGAACATCGAAGGCAAGTTGCATCCACATTCCTCCTGAATTTAAAATGTAGCAATAAAAATTTCATTTTCTATCAAACACACTCTAACCGTTCTTAATGATAGATGTTTTTTATTCTTTTTTATGGTTTCAATTTTAGAATGAATTGGAGCGTGGTGATATATTGAAATCAGTGCAAATTCATATGCATGAAACCGGCCTCTCGCAAGAAGAAGCTCAAAATCATATTAAGAAACTAATTAGGGCAGCATGGAGGAAGATAAACACAGCTCGAGTCGCACCTGATTGCCCTTTCGGGAAGATTTATGTGAATATAACAACAAACCTTGCAAGGGCAGGTCATTTCATGTATCAACATGGAGATGCACACGGTCATAATACTACAGGAAAAAATAAAGACCGCGTTGAATTGCTCCTCCTCGACCCGATTTCGCTTTCCTTTGATTGATATGAATTATCCAAAATCAGTGATGAAAGTAATGGTGAATGCTTTTAAATGTTGATCATTTAGTTCATAATAAGGCTATATATTGTGAGAACAAAATATTTGTCTTTATTTTCATCTATTTTAATAAATGTCTGGCTCATCAAAATATCTTAATTATGTGTTGTTTCTTTTTGAAAAACTTATATATGTGCACATGTTTATATATCATGCTACATATTGTTAGTATGTTAGGCTTTTTCGAGTCTATTAATGTGGAATATTATAGATAATATATATAATTTTAATTTTTCATACGTTTATAAAATATTGAAAAATATAATTTGAAAATTAGAATTTAAATTCAAATGGCTGAGTTTATGAGTGTATTGCTAAAATAACAAAATGATGCAAGTATTTGTCTCCATATAAATGCTGATTATCGACGCTTAATTATGTGTCGGATAAAATTTAATTTTTTCGAACTCCGTCTTTTGCGACGCTAAATCTTGTGCCGCTAAGATTTTTAGCGGCACATATATTGGACAGTTAAATTCTCTGTTTTTTTTTATTATATTTTGCGTTTTAATATATTTTGGTAAATTACATATTTTGAATTTAATCACATGCCTAATTTTTAAACATTGATAATGAACGGTGATGTTCATGTCAATCACATGATTCACATTGACTCTAGTCCAACATCAATATGTTTTTTTTTAATTATTAAAACTGACAATGATATCTGAAGAAAATAAATTATAAAATTATGAGAAAAAAATGTGACACTTTTAAAATTGACAAATGAAATCATCAAAATCACTATTACATTCAAAATCAAAATATATGTAAATAAATAAAGGTGGATTTTGTATCTAACATAATATAACCTTACGATTATGACACCCACTCTCAACTCGTTTTAAATATAGACATGTTAAAATCATTTTTGCATATTAATAACCACCACAAAAATAAATAAATAAATAAGCTCCCATGATTTAGTTAGGTACATGTCCATCAATAACCAACTTATGTAATTTCAAATAATGATTGATTTAATGATGTACACCTAATTTGGAAACCAAGAAAAGGCGTTGTGGAAATTCAAAACATTTTAAAAATAAATTCAAAATCACCTTTCAAAGCCTAATTACAGTGTGGTTTCACATATAACCAGGTTTGCCCCTAAACATTAGGGGCTTCATTCAAACAAAGATGCATTAAACAGATTAATCCAAAATCTAGGTACAAAAGTGTTCGAATTTAAGATTAATTCAATTTAAAGTTAATTTATAAATTTTATTAATGAATGAAAATGAGAATTTTGGTAGTTAAAATAAAATGAAATTCACACTAAATTCAAATGTGAATTAAATGTGAAATTTAATCTAAAGGTATAATTTGAATTAATTAATTTAAATTTGTTATTTATGTAATTAACATTCATAATTTATATGTATTTAATATGGTTAATTATCATTCTAACATTCGTTAGATTATTGCTATTAATTTATTAACAATTTAAAAAATCATGTAATGTGTCTTTTCTAATGAAGAGAAAATGTAAAGGACAATGAATAGACAATCAATGAAAGTCATGTTATCAAAAATTAATGGTTGATTTTATTTTTATGAAACATTATCTATTCAATAATATAAAATTCCTCATCTCTAATCTTAAACCAACACATCATCTTATCCTTTCTCACTCTAGAATTTCTAAAGTTCTCTCCTTATTTTGTGAGTAATCTTCGAGCTCTTCGCTCGACATTTTCTTTTAAATCTGGTAATAGTTTAGGTATACTGGTCAAGTTTGATGCGTAGTGATTCCAGTGTAGAATCACTACTAGATTCGTTGTACCATAGGAGACAGTCATCTGTGATAAGTTCCAGCACAAACGGGAGACGATAGAACTGTTTGAGTTGGTGCTCAAATTGATATTTAAAATTTGAGGATTTTAAAATCAAGAAACGTGTCATTTATTTGATATTACTTTCATAAAACTTTGAAGAAACAATATCTTCTAAATGATTTTATGAAATAGATAAAAAAAGAAATTTTTATAAAGTCTTTATATGACTTATAACAAATTTTATAATAATAATATGAAAATTTGATCATACTTTGATTAAAAGTGAATGTGACAATTACATATATCATGAAGATAATAAAAATTATTTCATTACGTGTCTTTTGTATGATATTTTTATCGTTGAAATTACGATGAAAAAAATTGGTATTATTAAATGATATATTGATATTATTAAATGAAAGACTTTACGCCTACAAGTGAATCTGTTTACTCTTGTAAGTGCAATCTAAGTATAGAATCTTCTAAAAAAATTATGTTTGATAGATTAAACATTATAATCTATAATTTTGACATATGTCAAAAAATAAAATATGTATATGAAAAAATATTATTTACACGAAGGCAGAATAGTTCAAAAATATTTTGTCTACTAGTTAGCCAAGTAAACAATAATTTTATAAAAACAAAAATTTAAACGGTAAACATGTACGAATGACTATGTTTTTTATTAGAAGATGTTTCAAGATTATCTAAAATGTACCAACGAAATTTTTTAATTATTGTGATAGTAATTTGAAATTGGACAAACTTAGAGTCAAAGACAAGTCTAGACATACACGTCTTAGAAATAATGTCAATAAAATATACTCTATAATGAAGTTGTCAAATTTGACTATTTAAGTCAAAGATAACATTGTGGATCCACTAACCAAATTATTAAATAAAGAGTTAGTTTGAAGTCTTTAAAGATATTAGCTTACTATAAGTTGATATGAAGGAAACCCAACCTATGTAGATTGGAGATCTCAAGAACTAGGTTCAATGGGATAACCTAATTATACTGACTTGGAATATTATTGTTGAGCATTAATCCTATAAAGAAACAATATATATTTTAATGAGGATAAACATGTCACTTTTAATTATTCTTTGAAACAAAAAGATCACCTATGTGAGGGAGAAGTCGGGTCGCTTCGAAGGAATTGCACAACTCAATTCTAGACCCTGTCACAGAACTAGGCGCGTGTTCTATGGACAAAACAGACACAACTATGAGAGCTTGACATGTATCAGGAAAAATTCGATGGAAAAATGTGTAATCATTTACATAAAATACGAAATAATTCAAGGAGATCGAGTCTACTAATCATCTAGTAAAATTATATACTTTCGTAAGGGAATGTTCAAAAGGTTACACATACATATTCTATGTAAGATTCAACTGTTGAACTTTTTAACGGGTTCATATTTCAATTTCCATTAATGTGGGGATTGTTGTAATTTTAAACTAATTCATAAATTATATTAATGAATTGAAATGAAAATTTGGGTAAATAAAATCAAACGAAATTCACACGAAATTCAAACGTGAAATTTGATTCAATTGTATGAATTAATTAGTTTAAATTTGTTAATTGTGTAATTAATATTTAATGGCTTGAAAAACAATTATCAAATTAAATATATTTAATTTTTCTTATTGTCATTATAACCTTAATGAGATTATTGCTATCAGTTTATTAGCATTATAAAAAATCATGTAACGTGTCTTTTCTAATAAAGAGAAAATGTAAGGATAATGAAGAGTCGATCAATGTAAATGGTTGGATCAAAGATTAATAATTGCTTTTATTTTTATGAAAGTTTATAATTCAATAATATAAAACTCATCATCTCTAAATCTTAAACTAGCACATCATCTTATCCTTTCTCACTCTAGGATTTCAAAAGTCCTCTCTTTATTTTGTGAGTAATTTTCGAGTTGAAACTTATTTTGTGAGTAATCTTCGAGGTGAAACTCGGTTATAGTTCAGCTACGCTGGTCAGGTTCGATGCGTAGTGATTCCCGTGTAGAATCACTACTAGATTCGTTGTACCCTGCGAGACAACCATCTGCGATAATCTCCAACCCAAACGGAAAACGATGGAACTGCTTAATGAAAATTTCTTATGCACATGCTTTGAATCAACCACTTATTCAATAATATTGTTCTTCATATATATATATATATATATTGTATTTAATTATTTTCTTTTATACCATCATATTTTATATATATAAAACTATAAAATTACATAATCCTCCTCTAAGGTAGAATAAATAATGATGGATAATTAAACTCTCTGCGTGTAAACTTGATCAAACAACCCAGGTAACCTCCAACAAAACTTTCCATCACAAAACTGCAATTTGTTTTCTCAGACAACCCGAGATAAAATCTTCATTTAGTAGAGCATGACTGCGACTTCAGTTTTTCGGAGTTGCGGGCGACGGCCATTGCGATTTAGACATGGGGTTTTTTCAACTACGACAACTTATTTTTGCAAAATCCCATGCCTAAACCAAACATGAAACATATTGTTACTCTAAAGTTTATTAATTAACGTAGAATCGTGTCCACATAACTAGAACACAATTAAGAGCTACCAAAGAGAATTAAGATATTTATAATATAGAAATCAAAATGTAGTTTGAGAGGTAACTAGACTCATGTTATGGTCAGTCATGTCAATTTTTTTATTTTCTTGTTCCATGTTGGAGCTTTTAGGTCACCCTAATTTGAGTTAACCCTAATTAGTTCTCAACCCCCATATATCCATCATGAATATAAAACAAACAAGTATGTCTATCAAATCGATTATTAAAGACGGATCAACTAATTCTAAGTTGATTTGAAATTAAACTTATAAAAATGTTCAAATAAATCTCAATATTCATGTATGTAACAAAAAAATATATCATTTTATAAAATCAATTTGAATTTAGTTTAATAAAATATCAATATATATATATATATATATATATATATATATATATATATATATATATATATATATATATATATATATATATATATATATATATTTGTGTGTGTGTGTGTGTTTTTTAATTTAATGTTCAATTTTATCATATTTTTAATTTAATTACGTGATATAATATATTTTATTATTATTAAAGCTAAAAATAAATAAGAATAAATTTATATATGATCATTTTAATAGAGTGAATGAAGAAAATTAATTGTGAAGAAAAAAATAGAATATTATGAAAGAATAAATTATAAATATATATATATATATATATATATATATATATATATATATATATATATATATATGTGTGTGTAAATATACATAAATAAATAAAAAATAAACTATAAATAAGTCGTGTTTGATTCAACTTAGATTATCCGTGTTTGCTTAATAATATGTCATTGTAAATTTAACTAATAAACTAACCAAAAAAATTATAATTAAAAATATTTTATGTTTTAAAGCAATTTTGTATTTATCTCATTTTATAACATTTGAGCTTATAATTTCGATGATTTATTGTCTGATCATTATTTTAAATATTTTTATTCATTCTTTCTCGTTTTCTTCACTTTTAATTTTGTTTTTTTTTATTTATATTATTTTATTTATTATATATGATTATTATATTAATTTATATAAAATTATTATTATTATAATATATATTTAAATATTTATATTTTTCTTTTATTCAAAAAAATAAATAAAATAAGAGTGTTTGGTAACTATGAAATTAAAATTGAGGTTTTAATCGCAATTTTTAAGTTTGGTAAATCATTTAAGATTAAAATTTGGAATTAAAATTCCAATGGAATCAAATTGATGTGATTTTATAATTTTCAGTTCCATTCTTTTTAACTCCAAATTGTAATTCCAAAGAGAGAAATGATTTTGGGAAGGAATTTGATATGGAATTACATGTTGCGATGAACCGGAAAAAATAACAATTTTTTTCCCTTTTCTCCCTTTTTCCCTCTATCCTTTTTTTAGCTAGTGATTGTTGATACATCATTCATTCTCCCAAATTCTTTCAATTTATCACTAAATATTTATGTTTTATGTTTTCTAAATAATTTTTTATTTTTATTATTTACCATACGGTTAACTTATTGTACCAATAATTTTTATTTTTGAATTTAGAAAAGTTAAAAATGTCAAACTAATATATTTTTTAAAAATTTAGTAAGTTAAATTTCGAACAGATATTTATTTTTTAATTTAAAATTTTAACATGTCAAACCTTTATTTTGTTTTTTTTAAATTTTCAAAGTTAACCTACTCAAACGATATTTATTTTTATAATTTAGTAAGTTAACATACTTAACCGATATTTTTTTTCTTAATAGAATTGAGCTCTGGACAAAAATCTTAACAAATAAACTATCATAACTAGAAGGATTCTCGTGCGATACCTACGGATTAAAATATAAAAAAAATATTAATAAAAAAAATTGTATTTAATGTTTAAAATTCTTAATAAATCACTAATCATATATTATAATAAAAAATAAAACATTCTCATTCCATATTTTATTCACTTTAGTAAAATAATTTATCTCATCACATATCTCAGGCTCTCAGCACATAATATTTTTCAATGGATCTTTCATCTTATTACCTTACACTTTCACTTTGATCAAATCAAAAATCTTAAAATTACCAATCTCTTTTTTACCCTCACTTTAGCTCATCGATGCTCAATTGACCTCTCATCTTGTGACCTTAAATCACTTCGACTAACCAATTATCTCATTCCACATTTATCTACCAATTCAAATCGAACTTCTTATCTCGTGACCTTAATTTTTACTTCGGTCAAACAACTAATTTTTTCGCATATTTTAATCATCAATATCAATTTCTTTTTGATCAATCTCTCATATCTTTACTTTACTTTCACTTCAACTAATCAAAAATTATTGCATTCCACATTTATCCACCAATCACAATCGACCTCTCATCACTCGAAGACCTTACTTTCACTTAATCAAACAACTCATCTTCTCACGTATTTTATAATATACAATCCGACATTATTATCCTCACTTAGGCTAATCATACATTTCATTCCACATTTATCCACCCAAAAAGACCTTACTTTCACTTTGACTAATTAATCATCTCATTCTACATTTATCCATCAATTCACAATTGATCTCTTATCTAGAGACCTTACTTTCACTTCGTCAAACAACTCATCTCCTAACATATTTTACAATATACAACCCGACCTTCTTTATCCTCAATTCAACTAACCATTAATCTCATTTCACATTTATCCACCTCAATAATCAACCTCTCATCTGTGATATTACACTTTCACTTCGATCAAATCAACCATCTCCAATATTACCAATCTCTTTTACTCTCATTTTGGTCACCAATTCCCAACTGACATCTTATCAGTGACTCATCTTCTCGCATATTTTATAATATACAACCTAGTTTTTTTATCCTCACTTCGATTAACTAACCATCTCATTCCACATTTATCCACACCTTAATAAACCTCTCATACTATGACCTTACACACTTTCATTTTAGTCAAATCAATCATCTATAACATTACCAATCACTTTTACTCTCACTTTGACCCATTAATCCCCAATCGACCTTTCATCGCGTGACCTTACTTACTTCAATTAACCAACCATCTCATTCCACATTTTTATCTCACCAATATCAAACGACCTCTCATCTTGAGACTTACTTTCATTTCGGTCAAACAATTCATCTTCTCACATATTTTAGAATAAATAATCCGACTTACTTATCCTCACTTCGAACTGACCATCATCTTTTTCCACATTTATCCACCATAATCGGACCTCTCTTACTGTGACCTTAAACTTTCACTTTGGTATATTACAAAATCTCTTTTATCGTAACTTGGCCCACAAATCCTCAATCGACCTCTCATTATGTGACATACTCACTTCGACTAACCAATTATTTCATTATACATTTTTATTCACCAATTTCAATTTCGACCTCTTATTTCAAAACTTTTTACTTTCACTTCGGTCAAACAACTCACTCCTCACATATTTTATAATAAATAACTCGACATACTTATCATCACTTCGAATAACCAACCACCTCATTCTATATTTTTATCCACCTCAATTGACCTCTTTCGGTAAAATCAACAAACTCCAAACAATCTCATTTCATATGAATGTCATTTACCCAACCATTAATTTCATCGCATATTTTAACAATCCATCACAATCGACCTCTAATCTCATTAATGTCATTTACTCCCCCACAAATTTCATCGCATATTTTAACCATTAATATAATTTCGCATTTAACTATCTTCTCATTTCGATAAACCAACATTCTCATTTTACATATTAACCATCAATGGTTTTTTAATAGTTAAAAAATTACAGAATTTTAACTATGATATCTATTATATAACATGAATATTTCAACCATTAGACCACCTATTAAAATATATATATATATATAACATTTATTTTTAAAAAAAATTAATAAATACTTATTATATTTATATTTTTAAATTAATTTTTATTTTAAAAATTATTACTTTTTTTTATTAAGATTTATAATATATATATATATATGAACGAATGAATTATTATATTATTAATATTAAATTTTTAATATTGTTTAAAAAAAATTTGAATTATTCATTTTATTTTGTATGTGTATTATAATAAAGGTGAAAACTAATAATTTTATTTAAATAGTTTGATATATATATATATATAAATAAATATATAAAGAGTGAATAAAATAGTTGAAATTTTTTAACTAATAGTTATTTTGTTCTTAATAATTTTATCTATCATATTTATTAAAAAAATATTCTTTAAAGCTATTTTATTCTTAATTAAAATCATGAACTATATTATTCTTAATTTAAATCATTAAAGTACTAAGATCATCTCCAACCCACCTGCAAACCCATCTCCATAATAGGTTTTAGCCTTCCAACTCACCTGCAAACTCAACTGCATTTTGAGTTTTTCTGCAAATTCTCTCTCCTCTATACCCAAATTTGCAGGGACACTGTTCACATATTTAAAACTTTTCAAAACTTTCATTCTAGTCCTTTTAGTTTGTTTTTAATTAATTTACATAACTTATTTATATTTTAATTTGTTTACCTATTTTATTTATTTATATTTTAATTTATTTATATAATTTATTTATATTTTACTTTATTTATATGTTTAATTCATGATAATTTTAATTTGATTATATGATTAATTTATATTTAAATTTGTTTTTATTTATATTTTATATTTTTTAAGTATTATAAATTTATAATAATAAACAATATTGTATAAATAATTGATTTATAATTAGAATTTAAAAGTAATTAATGAGTTGTGGTAAAGTTATGGGTTCAATTTGTAATTTTAGATAAATATATAGATAATATTGAAAAAATTAAAAATTATTATAAAAAGGAATATTCTGAGAATATTCTTTTGAGTTTCAATTTTTGGGTTGGAAATGAATTACTGTTTAATGGGATGTTTACTGCATTTTAGGTTTGAGAATAGGTATTTGGGTTGGAGATGGCCTAATCAGGCACATTAGTTGTTAATTAATTATTTAATATATATATTTTATATTAAATTAATAATTTTATATACTTAATGATGAAAATGATTTTATAATTTCCTATTATTTTAGATTTTAGTCATTCCATTTAAAAGTCTCTTCAACATTAAAAAATATAATTCAAACCAAAATAATAAATCCCAAAAATAAGCCTACAAGAAACACCATGAACATCCCAAATAAACACTGAAATTTCTCATTTTTACAAACTTTGTAATTCTTTTGAAACCATAATCATATATTTATTGTTAAACAAATCATTGATCAATATTCACCCTTGAAACACAAAACATAAAAGAAATAACGTTAAACCTAATATTATCTAGATTTGTACACACAGATAGGCAATTTTTTTCATTATTCATAGAAAATCTTATGAAACTGAACTTTTCATAATCTATGACACATTAGATCACATATTTGAAAAGTGAAAATAATGATGAATTATCAATTTTCAAAAAGTGAAAGTATTGATCATAGAAAATTTGATAAAATGTAGCCGAGATTTCTAAACACGCCAATAGTGAAAACAATTTGGAGTGTCTTTCAGTTCGGCTAATAATAACTCTACGAAGGTATAGATTAGTGTTAGAGAGGTCTCGTTAATAGAGCTTCCTCCCTGCTGGGACCTTCGAAAATAATAAATCTCAATCTAGGGTTTATAAATCTTAATCAATTTGTTGTAAGAGAGAGTTATAGATCTAAAATAGACTGTCAGTCAGGAGATAAAATCAAATAATTCATCTCCATTGTAACAAAACTCTCTAATTCTATATTCGAAAGCAAACTTGGGCGATAACGCATAATTGTGCGCTTCTTCCATAGGACCTTCGTATAAGCAAATTCAATAGAACGATAGATTGAGAAAAATGAAAAGAAAAGAATTGTAAGTAACTAGCTCAGGGAATACGAACCGTAGAAAAGTTCATCTTGCGAGATTACTGGATCCCGCAATCATATGTTTTCTAACATTCTCGTCATTGCCATACATACATAAACTGTAAATAGCTAATCTCTCTCTCTCTCTCTCTGAGTTGTTTGATTCAGATGTGGAAGAAGATGAGAAACTTCTACGAGCTTATAAATCCAAGGCAGGGCAGACGGCTGAAGAGCGACAATAGAGTTGTGCGCTGGTGTATATTAGGGTTTTATTGGGCCCTCGTCTAAAGCCCAATATGTTCAAGTTTTATATACTTAATTAGAATGGGTATTTTTTTTCTAAAGCCCAGGTTAAAGATGAGTGATAGGTGAAAGGAATGGTAGAGAAAAGGATGTGTTATTACCATATTAGGTGATTGGCTGTAAAAAAGTGTAGAGATTTTGAGGCAATACAATCAAAATGATTTTTTTAAAGTTAATCTTCAATTATATTTGACCATTTTAATAGTTATTTGGAAGATTATCGATTATGCAAATGGACACAGGCCCGGCCCGGAGAGGTAGGCAGCCTAGGCCACGGGCTAGGGCCTAGGACTAAAAAGGGCCCATTTTTTTTTTATATATGCTAGGTATTAGTAAGGATTTTTAGTTTCTTATTCTTTAATTTTTTTTATATTATATTATATTTTTTGGCCCATGGCTCTATAGGCCCAAATAAAGAAACAAACTAACACTATCAAAACAAAAAATTGAAAACTCTACTGTCTGTCTCTCTCAGTCTCTGTATCCTACATCGACAACGAAACCGACAACGAAACTCACAACGAAACCGACAACAAAACCGACAACAAAACAATTTCGACGGTGGCTCTGTTTCGCTGAGTTGAGCCTTGAGGTAAGGTTTAACCATTAAAAGTGAAAATTCAACATCAGGGTTTGATTGTTACACTGGTAAAAAAAGGATCTTTACCGACGGTTTTTCCCGAAGGTTTTCTAAACCTCTCCTAAATACTCCCGAGAGGAACAAATCCTTCGGAATTAAAAATAGATTCCGAGTGGGGTGTAAAACCTTCGGGTTTATTAATTATTACCGAAAGTTCTACAAAGAACTTTCGGTTTTTACCTTCCCAAAAAACCCAAAAAAATTCTAAGTGTTGGATGTGGGTTAGTTGCGAAGGTTTTTGGAAAAACCTTCGGTTTTGAAATCCCTTGGTTTTTTAATTGCGAAGGTTATTCAAAGACCCTTCGGTTTTGCTCATTTAAAAAAAATTCAAATTTTTGAAATTGTTTTTTCCGAAGGTTTTTTAATAAACCCTCGGTTTTGACTAATATCAAAACCGAAAGTTTTATGAAAACCTTCGGCCTCAACCTCTATAAATACAAACCCTAACCCTTCTCTTTTTCATTCCGCTTCTCTCCTTTCTCTCTCTTCCGCCGCCGCCGCCTGCCTCCTCCAAGCCGCGGGTTCTTCTCCTCTCAAGAGGTAATTTGTTTGATTTGGTTTTTTTGTTTTGTGTATTGTGAGATTTAGATTTTTCTTAAGTTTGTATATATATATATATATTATAGATCTAGATTTATGTTAGTTTACGTTATTTTGTTTGATGAATATATATATATATACATATATGATCTGAAATGCATTTAGGATATGGGTGATGATTCGACATGGAAGAGACTTCGGCGTACACCGGAGAAACTGCATCCGTGTTACCAGAATCTGATAACACAATCTGAAATTGCGGCACGTGAGGAAGAGGTCAGAAAGATGACGCTGGAAATGGAAGAAATCCGACTAAGGGATGCCGAAAGAGGTCGTTTGCTTAGTGAAATCAAAGCGGACCGGGCCGAAATGTCTCAGAGATTAGAGAATCTCGAACAGGAACTTGTCTTGTTGAGGAGTCGACTGAATCAACCACCCCCTCCTTCCACCCCATCTAATAATTAATTTGTAGATTTATTATGGATTTATGACAGTTATGTTTGAATATTTATGAATTATTCTTATTATGTTTGTTTTTGTTTGGTTTAATATGTTTTTATTAAATAATTCTGTTTTGTTGAATTTTCACAATTTTGTAAAAAAAAAAAACCGCATCGCCAAAACCGAGGGGTTTATTTGAAAACCTTCGGTTTTGACCATTTTTTTTTAAATTGGGGTAAAAACCGAAGGTTTTCAAATAAACCTTCGGTTTTTACCCCTCATTAAAAAATCTGATTTTTTTTTCTAAGTATGGGAATGGGTAAAAACCGAAGGTTTTCAAATAAACCTTCGGTTTTAGCCCCTCATTAAAAAATCTGATTTTTTTTCTAAGTATGGGAATGGGTAAAAACCGAAGGTTTTCAAATAAACCTTCGGTTTTAGCCCCTCAGTAAAAAATCTGATTTTTTTTCTAAGTATGGGAATGGGTAAAAACCGAAGGTTTTCAAATAAACCTTCGGTTTTAGCCCCTCATTAAAAAATCTGATTTTTTTTCTAAGTATGGGAATGGGTAAAAACCGAAGGTTTACTTGAAAACCTTCGGTTTTTACCCCTCAGTAAAAAATCTGATTTTTTTTCTAAGTATGGGAATGGGTAAAAACCGAAGGTTTTCAAATAAACCTTCGGTTTTTACCCCTCATTAAAAAAATCAGATTTTTTTCTAAGTATGGGAATGGGTAAAAACCGAAGGTTTTCAAATAAACCTTCGGTTTTTACCCCTCATTAAAAAAATCAGATTTTTTTCTAAGTATGGGAATGGGTAAAAACCGAAGGTTTTCAAATAAACCTTCGGTTTTTACCCCTCATTAAAAAATCTGATTTTTTTTCTAAGTATGGGAATGGGTAAAAACCGAAGGTTTTCAAATAAACCTTCGGTTTTTACCCCTCATTAAAAAATCTGATTTTTTTTCTAAGTATGGGAATGGGTAAAAACCGAAGGTTTTCAAATAAACCTTCGGTTTTTAGGGTAAAAACCGAAGGTTTTCAAATAAACCTTCGGTTTTTACCCCTCATTAAAAAAATCAGATTTTTTTCTAAGTATGGGAATGGGTAAAAACCGAAGGTTTTCAAATAAACCTTCGGTTTTTACCCCTCATTAAAAAAATCAGATTTTTTTTCTAAGTATGGGAATGGGTAAAAACCGAAGGTTTTCAAATAAACCTTCGGTTTTTACCCCTCATTAAAAAATATGATTTTTTTCTAAGTATGGGAATGGGTAAAAACCGAAGGTTTTCAAATAAACCTTCGGTTTTTCTAAGTATGGGAATGGGCAAAAACCGAGAGATATATTTAAAATCTTCGCAAATACACATCAAAAACGAAAGTTAATTTTATAACTTTCGGTTTTAACACTACCTAGTTTGTTCAATTATTTTGTTTTTAACCCACTAATCTTAACTTCTAACTAATATAATCATTTTCGTGTTCTATTTTAAAAATTAATATTGTGTTTCATGTTCAAATATTTATGAATGTGTTTGATTATTATAGAGAAGTCTATATGAATGTTCATGTTTGATTATCTTATGAATGTAGGTAATGTTTGATCATATGGATTGTGCAACATTTTAAAGACATTAAATGTGGTAAATTAATATGGTTGTAGGTCATTAGAAGGTGAAAAACCAAAGAATTTAACAATTTGTCAAGTGCTAATTCCGAAGGTTATATAATTAACTTTCGGAAATAGCCATCAAAACCGAAAGTTTTCTAAAAACTTTCGGATTTTACATTTCTCAAGAACGAGGGTTTTATATAAACCCTTCGGTTTTGATGGATATTTCCGAAAGTTAATTATATAACTTTCGGAATTAGCACTTGACAAATTATTAAATTCTTTGGTTTTCTACCTTCCAATCTAGACTCCTAAGTAATATAATCAAGTGTGTGTTTTTATTTTAAAAATTTAAATTGTCTTTAATGTTAAAATGTTTTATGAATGTGTTTGATCATATAGAGAAGTGTATATGAATGTTTATGTAGGATTATCCTATGTATTTGTGTAATGTTTGATCATATGAATTGGGACATGTTTTAAGGATATCAAATGTGTTAAATTAATGTTGTTCAAGGTTATTAGAAAGTGAGAAACCAATAAATTTAACAATTTGCCAAGTTGTAAAACCGAAAGTTAATTACACTACTTTCGGAAATATTGATCATAAAGGAGAGTTTTATGATTAACTCTCGGAATTAATCAATTGATCAAAACCGAAAGATAATCATAAAACTTTCGATAATGAAACATCAAAACCGAGAGTTTTGTGATTAACTTTCGGAAATAATTAATTAATCAAAACCGAAAGTTAATCATAAAACTTTCGGTAATGACCAATTAAAAAAACAAAACCCGCGACTTTCTTTCCTTTTCTTTCTTTCTTTCTATCTTTCTTCTCCCCCGATTCATCTTCCGCGCCGCCCGATTCCTCCTTTGCGCCGCCCCGCTTCACTCTCCCCGACGCCGATTGAAGACGACGCCGGATTGAAGACGACGCCGCCAACAGCCCGCCGCTTGAAGACCTCGACGACGACTACAGAACTGCTGAGCCGCCGCGCCGCTTGAAGAATCTCACTGCCGCCGGCCCGATTGGATTCCTGCCGCCGCCGCCGATTGGAGAATCGCCAAGCCGCCGCCCCACCGCCCACCACCTGCATCAAAGGTCAGTTTGAGTTATATGTTTGAATAAGGATTATTTGTTGGTTCAATTTAGGGTTTGTTTTGATTGGAGTTTGATTTAGGTTAGTTTTAGGTTTGATTTAGGTTAGATTTTGGTTTGATGAATTTGATTTTAGGTTTGATTTCAGTTTAGTTTGATTTCAGTTTGATTTAGATTGATTGCAGTTTTTATTTAGGTTTGATTTGAGATTTATTTAGGTTTGATTTGAGATTGGATTTGTTTGAGTTTGATTTAGGTTTGATTGAGTTTGGTAGAATGAAATTGATTTAGGTTGATTTGAGATGGAATTGGATTGAGTTCGATTTATGTTGATTGAGTTTGGTATGAATGAAATGATTTTAGGTTTGATTGAGATTGGATTGGTTTGAGTTTGATTAGGTTTTATTTGAGTTTTGTATGAATGAATTGATTTTAGGTTTGATTTGAGATGGGATTGGTTTGAGTTGATTTAGGTTTATTTGAGTTTGGTATGAATGAAATGATTTTAGGTTTGATTTGAGATTGGATTGGTTTGAGTTTGATATAGGTTTTATTTGAGTTTGGTATGAATGAAATTGATTTTAGGTTTGATTTGAGATTGGATTGGTGTGAGTTTGATTTAGGTTTGATTTGAGTTTGGTATGAATGAAATTTATTTAGGTTTGATTTGATATTGGTTTAATTTGAGTTTGATTTAGGTTTTATTTGGATTTTAGGTTAATTTTGATTAGTTCAAGTTCTTGTCATTAGGTTTGGATTAGGACCTTCATCCGCGTGCTGCCCGCCCGTCGATCTACATCCGCCGCTCTTCTCGTCGCTCTTTTCTTTCAAGGTTAGTTTCATTTTTGATTTATGTTAAATTTAGGTTTATGTATGTTAGATTTAGGTTAGATTTTGTCTGAATTATGTTGGATTTTCATGTTAGATTTAGGTTAGATTTAATTTTGATTTATGTTATGTTTGATTTATGTTATATTTTGTTAGATTTAGGTTTGTGAATGAATTGATTATTGTTGATTTAGGATTCAGTCATTTATTGAATGAATTGATTATTTTTGTTTGTTTAGGTGGAATTTTAGTTAGAAAATGTTAGATTTAGTTTAGATTTATGTTAGGTTTGTGAATCAATTGATTACTGTTGATTTAGGTTAGAGTCATTATTTGAATGATTTGATTATTATTGTTTGTTTAGGTGAAATTTTAGTTAGAAAATGTTAGATTAATGTTGAATTCTTTTGGAATAATGATAGATTATGTAGCGATTATGTTACAATTATGTAAGCCTAATTAATTTAGTGAAATATAAGTAAATAATAATGCGGGTTGTGTTCCATTTTATTAGAAATATGGAAGTACCCGATAAAAGCTGGATGACCTTACGTCGAGATCATCCAGATTACGAGGAAGGCGTTGACAAATTCCTCGAGTATGCTGTTAGGAGTACATCCCGACAAATCGTGAAATGTCCCTGCGTGAAATACTTGAACACGCCGTTCATGGAAATAGACGAAGTGAAGACTCACCTCATTGTTTATGGAATAAATGTGCATTATCAGTATTGGTATTTTCATGGAGAAAAAAGACGTACTACTCAAGTGGTGAATGACGATGTCGATGAAGATGCCGATGACTTCGATGATGATGATGATGACGATGATCAGTCGGAGGATGCCGTGCCGGAATTCAACGATGCGAGACCGGAGATGAATAATACAGTTAATGAAGAGGTCAACGAAGAACGTTATATGCACGAATTTATAAACGATATGTTCCCCAACGTTACTGACGGCCCGGATAACGATGAACCAGTCGAAGATGCGCATAGATTTTATAAATTGCTTGATGATTGCAAACGGCCATTGTATGAAGGTGCTCGAATAACGAAATCATCGGCACTACTGAAACTACTTCACATAAAAAATGTATGTCAATGGACGAATTCTTCGTTCGATATGTTGCTGCGTCTGCTTAAAGACTACATATTACCGATTGACGCTCAATTGCCAAACTCGTACTACGAAAGTAAAAAATTCATTACTGATATCGGGCTTAAATATAACAAGATAGACGCATGTAAGAACAACTGTATGCTATTTTGGAAGGACGACATAAATGAAGATTCGTGTAGAGTTTGCGGTCTTTCAAGATGGAAAGTCGACCAAACAAGTGGGACAGTTCGGGAGAAGCAAAACGGGAAATTCATTCCAAAAAAGGTGTTGAGATATTTCCCTTTAATACCAAGACTGCAAAGACTATACATGTCCTCAAAAACGGCTCCAATGATGAGATGGCATAAAGAAGGAAGAGTTGACAGTGATACGTTGAGACACCCCGCTGATTCCTTAACTTGGAAGACGTTTGATGAAAATTATACAGATTTTGCTTCAGAATCCCGAAACGTAAGACTTGGTTTATCAAGCGATGGATTTCAACCATTTGCAAATGGGAAAAAATCATACAGTGTTTGGCCGGTAATTCTCGTCCCTTATAATGTGTCACCCACGACTTGCATGGATTCTAGCAATTTCATTTTATCTATGTTAATTCCGGGTCCAAAGAGTCCGGGAGATGCAATTGACATATTTCTCCAGCCATTGATCGATGAGTTGCATGAACTGTGGCAAACAGGTGTGAAAACGTTTGATGCACACACCTCGCAATACTTTAACATGCGAGCGGCGTTGTTGTGGACCATTAACGACTTTCCCGCATACGCGAATTTATCAGGCTGGAGTACGAAAGGTAAATTTGCTTGTCCTTGTTGTAACAACGACACGGTATCCCTTCGATTGGTCCATGGTTCCAAACAATGTTACTTGGGTCACAGACGTTTCCTTCCACCGAAGCACAAATACAGAAGGGATATAGAGTCGTTTGATGGTCGAACTGATTATAGGGATCCCCCTAGATTGTTAACGGGCCAAGAAAGTTATGAGCAAGCACGAGACCTAGAAGACATTATTCTTAGTGCGGATATGAGCAAGAGAACCAAGATATATCATGAAACGCGGGGCGACAATTGGAACAAACTTAGCATTTTCTTCCGTCTACCTTATTGGAAATCGCTATTATTGAGACATAATTTGGATGTGATGCATATTGAGAAAAATATCTGTGATAGCGTGCTGGGAACAATAATGAATGTGAAAGAGAAGACTAAGGATGGTCCTAAAGCTCGTAAAGACTTAGAACTCTTGGGCATAAAATCATGGTTACATCCTATAAATGATGAAGGAGTTGTTCATTATCCAGAAGCGCCTTTCACTTTGACATCCGAAATAAAATACGTCTTTGTAACTTCTTGAAAGATCTCAAGTTGCCTGATGGGTTTTGCTCAAATATCGGGGGTTGTGTAAATTTGGAAGAGAAAAAACTTTCGGGATTAAAGAGTCACTGATTGTCACATCTTGTTGGAATATCTAATTCCTTTAGCAACTCGTGGAATTGCTTCCAGAGTATGTGTATGATGCGTTAGTAAATCTGTCTCGTTTCTTTCGGTTGTTGTGCTTCAAAGAGTTGATTCAAGAGGACCTGGAACAATTGTACATGGATATTACATTGACACTTTGCAAATTTGAAATGATTTTTCCGCCGTCAATCTTCGACATCATGATGCATCTCCCGGTTCACTTGTCATTTGAGGCTTTGCTTGGAGGACCTGTTCAGTATCGATGGATGTATCCCTTTGAACATTACATGGGTACAATGAAAAGATATTTGCGGAATAATAACCACCCCGAAGCCTCTATAAGCGAGAGCTATCTTGTTAACGAAAGTATTAGCTTATGTGCCAGGTATATGGAGGAACAAGATCAAGAAAATGCACAACCTGAAATCTCGGGGATTTCAATATTTGCATCATTGGAAGACCTATCCAACGGAAAAGTATACAACTTGGATTATATAGATCGAGTGACAGCTCATTCTTACATTTTGAAAAATTGTCCCGAAGCAGAACCCTTTTACATGTAAGTTTCAAAGTTGCTGTTACTAATTAGCATTAAAGAGTGTTACTAATTAGCATTCGATCTATTTGCAGAGATTATAACAACGAGTCCAGTGGAGAAACGTTTGCCGCATATTTCAAAGCATCGAGTGAGTAAATTACAAACCATATATCCTAACTCTTCTTATTCATATTAACAACTTACATTTCGGATACATATATAGGTCGCCCATTTAACAGAAATGAACGACATATCAAGAGACCTCAAGATCTTAGGAGAAGGTCCAAGTATGTACTCGTCTATGTATGTTTGGTGTAAAGTAAACTGGATTCAAATTCTGTACAGAAAAACACGACGAAGGTTTGACAACTCAAAATAGTGGGGTGGTTGTTGAGGGATACAACGGTTCTGAAACTATGTCATACTACGGAGTTTTGACGGATATAATCGGAATTACAATACTATTCTCACAAACGAGTTGTTTTATTCAAAGTGTAAGTGGTTTGATACACACTCGGGGGAACTAGGAGTGAAAGTGGATAAATATGGCTTCGTAAGTGTAAATGTAAACCGAATATTGAAAACGCAAAGTCAAGACCCGTATATATTGGCGAGTCAAGCAAAACAAGTATTCTACGCCCCTGATATGTCAGCCCGACCCGGTTGGAAGATTGTGACAAAAATAAAACCGCGGTTTACAAACATATAGTTCATATTAATTAATTAGGTAGATTTAATTATGTTTTTAACTTTATATTCATTTTTATTACTACTTTATTTCAAGTATTCACTCATTTTTATTAATGGTGTGAATTAAGAATGTCTGAAGGTCCTAAAACAGTTTGGAAGAGTATGAGGAAGACACCCAAGAAATTGGATAAGAGTTACCAAAACCTACTTGCCCAATCCGAGACGTTAAAGCAACGAGGATCGTCTTCGAGAGACCAACCACCGATTCCTGTGGTCCCGATAGCTACTGCGCCTCCCCGAACATACGAGTCTGAAGACGATATTGATGACATCGCAGAGTATATAGAGAGCACATTCGCTGCTGATAACCTGCCTACCGATGAGGCTGAAGACGAGGGTCTTGAGGAGCCTATCGAGGAGCAGGATGACGAGGAGGAGCACGGGACCACTCCAGACCCATCATCGACAGGTATTTCGTTTACAAATTAGTTAGTGTTTCAATTGATTGACATATTTAATTAAGATTTTGATAATTTCGAAGAATCTTCTGCCCGCAAGAGACGGGGGAAGAACAAGAATATTGCGCTGTCTAAGAGGCTAGCGGGGACGAGGATCCCTCTAACGTTTAGAGAGAAGGATGGGAGGCCAGGCGGTACAGACGTGGGAAGGACACTGTGGTCTAGACATGTGGGGTCGATTATCCGGAGCCCCGCAGCCGTCTCACACCGTCTTCTCAAGTGGAAGGCTTTAAGTGCAGACCAATTGGATTCACTGTGGACTGCTATCAAGGTTAATAATTATTACTTGATTATACATTACGTCATGAAATAATTATTTTTCACATTTGGATGTTATTTTTTTCAGGATCCGTTCGAAGCGACTAATGGTGACATTGACTCTTTTCGAACGAGGGGGTTGGGACACGCCAATCAGATATGGGATAGATGGCGGTCGGATTTGAACAAGAATTATATCCGCGTCCACAAAGGAGACGAGGCGGCGGTACTGGCTAATCCTCCACCGGACTACGATCGAGATGATTGGGAGTTTGTGTGTCGCAACCATTTCTTCACAGAAACGTTTAAGGTACGGTTTCATAATTCAAATAAGAGTTGATATTAATTAATCTAACTTCATTTGTTATTTCAAATACAGAGACACAGTACTACAAATATGAAGAATCGGAAGAATCTGAAATTCCCACATCGAATGGGAAGTAGACCGTTTGCACAAATTGAAGACGAGTTGGTAAGTACATTATTTGTAATAAGTTAATATAAAGATTGTTATTAATTATATAAATCATTTATTTCAACAGGCGATTGAAATGGGACGGCAACCGTCTGTAATTGAAGTATTCAAGAGGACCCGTACACCAAAACCGACACAAGAAAACCCAACACCCGTCCCGGACGAACACGTGCAAGAGAAAATTGTAAGTGAATTGAATATGCCTAGTTTTTTTATTATAGAAATGAGATTTTATTTTAATTGTGCAGGCTGAGATGGAGGAGGTTGTTAGTAACGAACCGGGAATATCTGATTTTGAATTGACGGAGAGGGTGTTCGGACAACAAAAACACGGGGTCGTCTTCGGAATGGGATCAGGCGTCCGACCCACACACTTTCGTGAGGATCGTCGTAGTGGAAACAGTTCACAGCGAAACAATGAGCGATTGTTAGAAGATAATCAAATAATGAAGCTCAAGCTGGAGGAACTGGAGAAGAGAGATGAAGAAAGAAGGCGGAAAATGGATGAAATGCAATTGGAAAAGCAAGAAATTGTGGAAAGAATGGAGAGGGAGAAGTTAGAGATTACCCAAAAAATGGAGAGGGAGAAGTCAGAGATTACCGAAAAAATGGAGAGGGAGAAGTCAGAGATGAACGCGAGAATGGAGAGAATCGAATTATATATGAGGCAACAACCACCTCCTCCCCCCACAAGCTAAGGTTGTTTCGATTATGAACATGTTTTCATTATAGTAGTTGAACTTATAACAGATTGTTCGGAATATTTGTTTGGTTTCGAATTTTGTAATGTTCACGATCAATTAATGTGATCGTTTAATGTATGCTGCATTTCTTTTATCATTAATATATTGGTTTGGCTGAACAGGTTTTGGTTATGTTTTGGTTGCGAGCAAAATAATCCGCACATTTTTAAAAATTTAGGGGAAAAAACCGAAAGTAATATTGAAATCTCTCGGTTTTTCTCTTTTTGAAAAAAACGAGAGATATTAGAAACCTCTCGGTTTTAAGCCAATGAGAAAACCGAGAGTTATATGACAAACCCTCGGTTTTTATCCTTAAGAGGAAAACCGAGAGTTATTCACAAAACTTTCGGTTTTCCTATTCGGGTAAAACCGAGAGTTTTCATATAACTTTCGGTTTTCTTGAAAAGGAGAAAACCGAGGGTTTTGCAAAGAACTCTCGGTTTTACAAGAAGAGGAAAACCGAGAGTTATTTACAAAACTTTCGGTTTTAACCGAAGAGGAAAACCGAAAGTTTTGTATATAACTCTCGGTTTTCCTCTTCGGGTAAAACCGAAAGTTCTTTGCAAAACCCTCGGTTTTTCCACACAGAGAAAAACCGAAAGGTCTGTATAAAACCCTCGGTTTTTCCAAAAAGAGAAAAACCGAAAGTTCTTGTAAAACCCTCGGTTTTTTCAAAAAGAGAAAAATACGAAAGTTTTCATATAACTCTCGGTTTTTCTCTTTATGGAAGTCCCGAGAGTGTCAATAGCGAGGGATGGCGAGGGTTACTAAAACCTTCGGTAAGGTGTCTTCACCGAAAGTTATAGGGTCAAAACCGAGAGTTTTAACTCTCGGTTTTGACCCTTTTTTCACCAGTGTTATTTATTTTTATGCTTTGTTTTGAGATTGTGTATTTGTGTGGTTAAGCCGTAAAGATCTTTGAAAATAGTTTACTTGTTTGATGGCGCCGAAAAAATATTTATATGGATAAACAAGCACTACCAGGTGAAGCTTGCTTCACCTATGGATTTACAGTGCTCAAATGAGTGAAACAAGCACTACTAGGTGAAGATTGCTTCACTCAATATTTACAGCACTGATAGAAGTGAAAGAAACTTCACTTGATATTAAATTTGTAAGATATTTAAATGAATTTACTTTAATTATTTTATATGATTATATATTAAATATATATATATATAAAAAACAACATGTTCAATTTTTTTTTTGTAATATATTTAAAAAATTTGTAAAACAAAATATTTTAAAAATTATTTGTAAGATATTTAAAAAATAATATATTTCAATTATTTTATATTTTATATAATTATATATTAAATATATGTAAATGTTCATGTAAAACCACTAACACATTTATGTAAAAATATTTATACGTTCATGTAAAAACATTTATGCATTCATGTAAATCTGCAAAAGAATAAAAAAACAAGCGTTATAAGGTGAAACTAGCTTCACCTGGGTATTTACAGCGCTCAAATGTGTGAAACAAACACTAACAGGTGAAGCTTGCATCACTCAATATTTACCGCGCTGATAAAAGTGAAGCAAACTTCACTAGATATTTACATTTGTAAGATATTTAAATTATTTTGTAAATATATTTAAATTAATTTGTAAAACAAAATATTCAATTTTTTTTAATATATTTAAATAAATTTGTAAAACAAAATATTTTAAAATTTATTTTTAAGATATTTAGAAAATATATATATTTAAATTATTTTATATTGTATATAATTATATATTAAATATATATAAATGTTCATGTAAAACCACTAACATATTTATGTAAAAACATTTATACGTTAATGTAAAAGCATTTATGCCTTCATGTAAATCTGCAAAAAAAATAAAGAAAACAAGCGCTATCAGGTGAAGCAAGCTTCACCTGGTAACTTGTTTTTATTTTTTTATTCTTTTGAAGACTTACATGAAGACATAAATACTTTATATGAACATATAAATGCTTTTACGTAAATGTGTTAATGGTTTTACATAAACATTTATATATATTTAATATATAATTATATACAATATAAAATAATTTAAATATATTTTTTTTAAATATCTTAAAAATAAATTTTAAAATATTTTGTTTTACAAATTTATTTAAATATATTACAAAAAAATTTTGAATTGCTTCACTTCTATCAACGCTGTAAATATTGAGTGAAGCAAGCTTCACCTGATCGTGTTTGTTTCACTCATTTGAGCGCTGTAAATATCCAGGTGAAGCTAGCTTCACCTGGTAGCGCTTGTTTTTATTTTTATTTTTTGCAGACTTAAATGAAGGCATAAATGCTTTTACATTAACGTATAAATGTTTTTACATAAATGTGTTAGTGGTTTTACATGAACATTTACATATATTTAATATATAATTATATAAAATATAAAATAATATAAATATTTTTTTTAAAAAATATCTTACAAATAAATTTTAAAATATTTTGTTTTACAAATTTATTTAAATATATTACTAAAAAATTTGAACATATTTATATATATATATATATATATATATATATATTTAATATATAATCATATAAAATAATTAAAATAAATTCATTTAAATATCTTACAAATTTAATATCAAGAAGTGAAGTTTGCTTCACTTCTATCAACGCTGTAAATATTGAGTGAAGCAATCTTCACCTGGTAGTGCTTGTTTCACTAATTTGAGCGCTTTAAATACCCAGGTGAAGATAGCTTCACCTGGCAGCGCTTGTTTTTTTTATTCTTTTGCAGATTTACATGAAGGCATAAATGCTTTTACGTGAACGTATAAATGTTTTTACATAAATGTGTTAGTGGTTTTACATGAACATTTACATATATTTAATATATAATTATATAAAATATAAAATAATTTAAATATTTTTTTAAAAAATATCTTACAAATAAATTTAAAAATATTTTGTTTTACAAATTTATTTAAATATATTACAAATTTTTTTGAAAATGTTATATATATATATATTTATTATATAATCATATAAAATAATTAAAATAAATTAAATTAAATATCTTACAAATGTAAATATCAAGTGAAGTTTACTTCACTTCTATTAGTGCTGTAAATATTGAGTGAAACAATCTTCACCTGGTAGTGCTTGTTTCACTCATTTTAGCACTGTAAATCCCAAGGTGAAGCAAGCTTCACCTGGTAGTGCTTGTTTTTTTTTGTTTTTTATTTTTGCAGACTTACATGAAGGTATAAATGCTTTTACATGAACATATAAATGTTTTTACATAAATGTATTAATGATTTTACATGAACATTTATATATATTTAATATATAATTATATAAAATATAACATAATTTAAATAATTTTTTTAAATATCTTACAAATAAATTTAAAAATATTTTGTTTTACAAATTTATTTAAATATATTACAAAATTTTTTGAACATGTTATATATATATATATATATATATTTATTATATAATCATATAAAATAATTAAAATAAATTAATTTAAATATCTTACAAATGTAAATATCAAGTGAAGTTTAGTTCACTTCTATTAGTGTTGTAAATATTGAGTGAAGCAAGCTTCACCTGCTGGTGCTTGTTTCACTCATTTGAGCGTTGCAAATACCCAGGCTTCACCTGGTAGAGCTTTTTTTTTTTATTCTATTGCAGACTTACATGAAGACATAAATGCTTTTACATGAACATATAAATATTTTTACATAAATGTGTTCATGATTTTACATGAACATTTATATATATTTAATATATAATTATATAATTATATAAAATATAAAATAATTAAAATATTTTTTTTTTAAATATCTTACAAATAAATTTAAAAATATTTTGTTTTACAAATTTATTTAAATATATTACAAATTTTTTTGAATATATTGTTATATATATATATATATATATAATATATAATCATATAAAATAATTAAAATAAACTAATTTAAATATCTTACAAATGTAAATATCAAGTGAAGTTTGCTTCACTTCTATCGGCGCTGTAAATATTGAGTGAAGCAAGCTTCACCTAGTAGTGCTTGTTTCACTCATTTGAGCGCTGTAAATACTCAGGTGAAGCTAGCTTCACCTGGTAGCGCTTGTTTTCTTTTTATATTTTTTGCAGACTTAAATGAATGCATAAATACTTTTACATTAACGTATAAATGTTTTTACATAAATGTGTTAGTGGTTTTACATGAATATTTACATATATTTAATATATAATTATATAAAATATAAAATAATTTAAATATTTTGTTTTACAAATTTATTTAAATATATTAAAAAAAAATTTAAACATGTTTATATATATATATATATATATTTAATATATAATCATATAAAATAATTAAAGTAAATTTATTTAAATATCTTACAAATTTAATATCAAGTCAAGTTTGCTTCACTTCTATCATATAAACTGATTTTACATGAATGTATTTTATATTCACCTGAGTGAATATATATCAATCAGTTTTACATGGATAACCTTATGTAAAACAGTGTAGACTGTCTCTTCAAAGGTCATGTAAAACAGAGTGACTCATTTCTGTTTCTGCTGAACCCGAAATAAAATACGGGTTCCGGGTTCTCTTTCTTCCTTTTCAACCAAATTTTAATTTATTAATATAATAATAATGCTGAGTTTTGATTGGTCCGCAACAGGGGAATACCCAATTCGGTAGCAGAAGATCTGATCCCAAATTCCTAATGCAATATGAGATATAGTCATTCCTTAATCTAGCCTACTTTAACTAGGCCCGCCGGTGTGTTTTCCCCATTTTACATAAATGGCTAAAAAGTCCATTTCTATTTATTTTACTTTACTATATAATATTTATTATTAATTAAATAAATATGAGGTCCAGTTTGGTCATGATTTATTTTTATATTTAATTGTTATTTATTTTTAAATTTTTTTTAGGGCTCCAAAAATCCTAAAATTAAATATATATATATATATTATATTTTTGTACATACTTATTATAAATTAATATTTGATGCATACCTATTAATATGTCATTAAACATTGTTTAATGTGATTAGAAAATGTTTCATTATTATTAGACCCATGATTTAAATATATATATATATATATATATATATATATATATATATATATATATATATATATATATATATATATAATCTTTATGCTTCATTTTGTAATTAATACCTTGAATGAATTGGAATGATTAATATGATTGTGTTTAAACATGTTTAAATGACATTTCTTGAAAATTCATTGTTTATACGTTTTATATAATAAGACATCCATGAATTCCGGCAGTACTCCAACCAGATAACATTCCATATGCTGAAAAATCATTTATCGTCCATAAAAGAGCCGCTCTCATATTGAATGTTTGTCCACTTGATATGTCGAATGTTGGAACACCTTCCACCCATAATTGATTTAACTCTTCTATTAATGGTTGCATATATATGTCAATATTCTTTTTTGGATTTGATGGTCCGGGCACAATCAACGAAAGAAACATGTATTGTGTCTTCATACACATACTTGGTGGAAGATTGTATGGAGTCACCATTACCGGTCAGGAAGAATATGTAGACATATCAAAAGGTGAAAATCCATTAGCGCATAGTCCTAAACGAATATTGCATTTCTCGGCTGAAAATTTTGGAAATTTACGGTCAAATAATTTCCACGCCTCAGAAGGATGACACATCACGCCATTTTCAATATCATGTTGAGAAAACCAAGTAATGTGTTCTACTGTTACATTTGAAGCGTATAACATTTGTAACCTTGGCGTTAAAGGCAAATATATTAATTATTTCAAAGGTTTTTTCTTTGTAGAGTTGACTTCATTTTATTTGTATCTTGGTTGCAAACAAAACTTACAACCTTTAAGACATACATCAATCTTTACAACCGGTAAACCTAGATCTTTGAGCAGTTTTTTCGCATTATAATAATTTTTATGCAAGTTGTTGTCACGTGATATTAGATCATGCAACAATACTATAATGTCATCTATTGCACTTTCAGATAAGTTATAATCAGATTTAAGACTTATAAGTCCCGTAGTTGCTGACAATTTTGTTTCGCTTAGGTGACCTGACCAAATAGGTTGATCTAAAATATTTAACATTTCCCAAAAATTTTCATCTTTAATAGGTTTATCTATCGGAACATTAGATGAAGAACTTGCACCTTCATTTTGTATTGGCGGGTCATAACTAGCTGCAACATTGAAAAACCATTCTATGGTACGAATTAATGTCGTAAACACTAGAATTTGGTTCAACATTAATTTCATCCGAAAATTGTACAAACTGAGTTGGTGCTTCCCCGTGACATACCCACATATGATAATTCTCAATAAAACCACTACGATAAAGATGACTTCTATAAGTTTCTGAATCTTGAAATGCACGATTTCCTCATTTTCTACATGGGCACAAAATATTTCTTCCATTCATACCGTTAACATTGTGGATAGAAAACTGAATAAACTTCTACCCCTTTAATAAATTCGTTAGTTAATCCTCGACGATCTGGTAAATTTTTGTTGTACATCCAAAGCCGATTTTCTCTCATATTTTTTTGACAAAAATTTAATTAAAATTACCTTAGATAGACTCACTTGAGAAACTTTTAATAATTGGTACAAATGAATAAAAAATAGTGATGGACATACACAGTGACGGACCTACAAGGGGGGCCTTGGGGGCCCGGGCCTCCCCCAACCAGGGTAAAACTTTTAAGATATTTTATATATATGTTTACTAAATAGAATTTTGTCCGGTTGATTTTTGAGCTAAAATCTATATTAGAGGTAATGTGATCAAATCCCCTAACTCTCACATTTTTTTTTATAATAACCTCACACTTCTTTTATAAATTTTTTATTTTATACCAACACTATTTTCTAATATTTATAATAAATTAACACTTTCTTTTATAAAAAAAAAACTAATTCATAATTATATTATTCTAATTTCAAATATAATTTTATTAAAGTAATTATTATTAATATTTTATTTTATACAAAAAAAATATTTTTTTTATACAAAAAAAAATATTTTCTAAGATACTATATTTATAATAATACATAAATTTTAGTTAATATATAAATAAAATCTATTTATATAAGTTAAAATATAAAGAATTATATATAAAATAATGAAAATCATATAATATTATTATTTATTTTAAAACTACATTTATATTATAATTTATATATATATATATTTTATTAATTTTATTAAAATTAATAATACAAATTATTTATAAATATAAGGGTAAAATATTAATTTATATTTCTTAATTTTAAAATAGTTTTAAATTATTTCAACAAATAAATGTATTTGTTAGATTTTATTTAGGGGCCTAGGGTTGACACATATTTATTTTTAATTATTTATTTTATGTAGGATATAGAATAACGGAGATATTCTATAAACGAATTTGTACTTCTACATCACATGACCAGAATGAGTCTTCTCAATCAATTAATGAGCTTACTAATGAGTCTAATGTTACTGATCAAATATACATGGTTAGAATATAGCATATCAAAAGATGCATCATTTTGTTTTGGTGTTATCTTTTCAAGATTTTAAATAGACGTAGATGATACATTTATAAGAGATGGGTACAAAAATTGGAAAAGGGCATTAGAAATATTCAATCATCATATGAGAACTTCAAATAGTTGTCATAATGAAACTAGAGTTCAATTTGAATCATTTTAAGATCAAAGACATAACGTGAGAAACGTTTTACGTACACATGATCGTGATATAGAAATAAATTATCGCACCCATTTAACGACAATGTTTGATGTAACACGCTTTCTATTGAGGCAAGGATTACCTTTTCGAGAACATATGAGTCAAGTAGTTCATCAAATAAAGTTAATTTTCTTGAATTGATTGATTGGTATAATCAACGTAATGAAGATATTTTGTATTCTTTTGTACCAACTCATGGACAAGAATAATTTAGTAATTGTGCTTGTTAGTATTTTTATATAATTATCGAGTAAAAATTTAATTAAAAATGCATTTATTTGATAGCAAAAAAAAATGATACGTTACTATGTATTTGGCCCCCCCGAGAAAATATTTCTGGGTCCGCCACTGGACATACATGTATTATTCAATAGCAGCTAAAGATTATTCATCAACGGATGCAAAATGATAAGGTCAACTAAAGCTCCAAATATAAGGATCGGATCTTTAGAAGCCCTAGAATATAACCAAAATTTCAAATAAGAAACAAGAAATATCCATACATTTCTTTTTAAAAAAATCATTGTTTTAGATTATACTATAATAAAAAAAAGTGACTGTTATAAAAAAATATTATGCCTCTCAAATAAGTTATTTTTGGACACAATAAATCAAATATATTAATTGTTTCCAATTTTTTTTCTAATTCATGTACCTCTTTTAATTTGTGTTTCATGACAACAAATAATGAAAAATTACATTTTTTGAAGATATTATATGAAATCATTACCCCAAATTTGTTTAGTATATATCTAGAACAAGCCCGACTTTTGAATGAAAGATAAACAAATAAAGCAAGAAAGAAAACAAGGCATTATTCATGGAGGAATTGAGGTGCAACCTATTCATAAATTTACTTTCTGATGCTACTCCATAATTTGTCATCTAAGGTACTCAAAGTGTTTGAGTTTCATAATTGAATCTGACCCTCTAATGGTTGTTGAATATTGTATGAACAAAGAAATAATTGGAAATCCAGCCAAAAACTATTAACAACTTGGTTTATTTGTAAACAATAAAACATGTTGCACTAATGATATTATGTCCAGTGTGGATGAATAGTACAGTCGTAAGGAAATACATCCCAAGATACCTTTTTCTACAAAGATTATGATAACTAGAAATTGAACCCCCCCTCTAATTATGCCTTGTACAAAGCTTAAGATATCTTAATTTGTGTGTTAATGATCCACTAAATAGGGGTTTTCTTTTGTAAACACTTTTCAAGGTCTTAAGTCTGCAGTATATTTAACCCAACGTTCAAACCCATAAAATAAACAATTGTTTTTCATAGAAAATTAATTACCTTCATTATTCTCAGAAGTTTGTTTATTAGCAATTGCACATTAGATTGTAGATTCTGCAACAACCCCTTAATTACCTACTATAACAAGAAGAAAATACGGGTAAAATGAAAAAAGGGAGAAGAAGATTATAGTACTCACAGTTCTCAAACTGAACAAACAGATCTGCAATCGCAGAAACAAATAGACGAAAATTGTACTTAGAACATGTAGTTTTCAGCTCAAGAAACATGTGTCGTTTTCGATTGAGAAAATGTCGTATTCATGTGCAACCCATTGGTTCATGCGGATTATCTCCAGAAGGTGCTCTATTAACATAAAGAAACCGGAGCCTTCGTTATGTTCTTCTTTCTAAACCTAGATATTATAAATTTGTCATTTGCGATGAAATTTATTACGAAAACAAATGTAAAAAATAAATTTGAATGTAATGTTGAAACAAGCGTCGAAAATCTACGACGAATTTTCTGCGGATATTTGCGATGATATTTTTTACGGATTTTTTGACAAACTAAAAAACTTCAAAATATAGTATAAATTAATTGACGGATCCTACGGAAATGTACCTTTTAATTTAGCGACGATTATTAATCATGGGTAAATATCTTTATTTATTTTGATGAAGTTTTTTTCATTTATTAATATTTTCGATGGTTCATGTTTTTCGTGGATTAAACTGTCGCGATCGCCGTCATATATTTTCGACGCTTACTGAGCGTCGATAATTATTCGTCGCCAATTAGGTGTTTTTTTGGTAGTGTTTCATTCTCCTATCGTTATTTTAATACTATATAATATATTAATTTTAATTAAACAAGATCCTAATTTATTAATTTTAATTAAATAGCCGGACCTACCTCTAGGTGGCCCACTTAGGGGTGAGCATATCTTGTGTTGACCCAAACCCCAAACCTAACCCAAAATATTAATTTGGGTAGTTAATTTGGATTGTGTTGAGTATGAGTTGGGTTTAATTTGGGTTGAGTTATGGTTACTCAAATTACCCAAATTATATAAATTAAATTAAATTTTCTATTATTAATTCAATATAATCTAACAATCTTCCAATTTTAATATATTCTCTTGATTTTTACTACGTTGATTTCCGTTAAAGTTGAATATGTTTTTAACATATTTAACACGTTTTTAACATGTTTAACACGTTTTTTTTTACGTTTTTGGCACGTTTAACACGTTTTTGACATGTTTAACACGTTTAATACATTTTCACACGTTTAACACGTTTTTCACACATTTTCACACGTTTAACACGTTTTTGACATGTTTAACATGTTTAACACATTATCACACTTAAAATAAATTTTCACATGTTTAATACGTTTTTGACATTTTTAATACGTTTTTCACGTTTTTGGCACATTTAACACGTTTTTGACATGTTTAACACGTTTTACATGTTTAACAAGTTTTTCACATTTTTAGCACGTTTAACACGTTTTTGACATTTAGAACGTTTATAACATTTTTGGCACGTTTAACACGATTTTCACGTTTTGGGCACACTTAACACATTTTTGACATTTTTAATATGTTTAACATGTTTTTCACACGTTTAACACGTTTTGACAAATTTAACACATTTTTCACGTTTTAAGCATGTTTAATATATTTTTGACATTGCTAACATGTTTTCATTTTTTAGCACATTTAACTCGTTTTTTACATTTTAACACGTTTTGACACATTTAAAATGTTTTTGGCATGTTTAACACATTTTGGCATGTTTATGTCAAAACGTGTTGAACGTGTCAAAAACGTGTTAAATGTGTCAAAATGTGTTAAACGTGTCAAAAATGTGAAAACATGTTAAACGTGGTGAAAACGTGTTAATGTGTTAAACGTGCAAAAACGTACAAAATATGTTAGATGTGTGAAAAACGTGTTAAACGTGAAAAACATGTTAAACATGTCGAAATGTGAAAAATATGTTAAACGTATGAAAAATGTGTTAAACGTATTAAACATGCAAAAATGTGAAAAACATATTAAACGTGACAAAAATGTGTTAAACATGCTAAAATGTGTTAAACGTGCCAAAAACGTGTTAAAAATGTTAAAAAATGTTAAACGTGTCAAAACGTGTTAAGCGTGCTAAAACGTATTAAACGTGCCAAAAACGTGTAAAATAGATTAAAACGAGTTATATACTTATTAAAACTAAAAACGTATTAAGCGAGTCAAATACATGTTAAATGAATTAAATATTTGTTAAATTAGTTAAAACGTGTTGAATAAGTCAAAAACGTATTAAATTAGGTAAAACGAATCAAATAATTGTTAAACGAATCAAAATGTGTTAACGGGACAAAAATATTTTAAATATTAAACGAATAAAAAAATGTAATAAATATTTATCAACTAAAATTTAGTTTGAGTTATCCAACCCATATTATTCATTAATATGAGTTGGATAATGGGTTAATCAAATTTAATTTGGGTTGAATATGAGTTGAGTTTACTCATTTGCACCCCCCTACGCCCACTATCCCCACCAATTAATAATATATTGTTTTTAATTTAATAAAATCTTAATTTTTTAATTTTAATTAAATAACCCGAGTATTACATGGCTGCGGGTGATCCACACTGCCCCTGCCAATAATTAATAGTACTGTATAATATATTATTTCTAATTAAACGAGATCTTAATTTATTAATTTTTAATTAAATATTCTAGGTGACCCACCACTAAATAATGTATAAACAGTTCCTAATCTATTCCTCCCTAATTAATTAAACAATGTTTCTATTACAAAGACTTGTGTGTTATTTGTTATGTAAAAAATAACATATATATTTCTTACAATATATATAAGTTTCAAATACATAAATAACAATAAAAGAATAAATAAAATTAAAAACATTAACAATATAGTTATTTATAAGTCATAAATTTAATTTCACGTTATATCACATTATTGGAAAAAATGTGACAATAAATTAAGTATGAATCCCGCAAACACACTTAATCAATTAACCAGACGCAGAATTTGCCGCCTAACGGGCTCGAACCCAAGAATTTAGGGTTAGTATCCACCTCTTATTGCCGCTAGGCTAAAGAAGAAATTATATCACATTATTTTGACTTATTTTAAAAATAATATTTACATAATTATTTATTATACTAGTTACTCATAAATTCCAACAATAATGCTATGGTTGGAACTGACCTAGTGTGGCCTCTATGTTTATGCTAGGATGTCTAGTGGTTATGATGAGTACTTCCCTTATTAATCATTAACTTCTACTCATCATAACCGCCTGATGTACCAATTGCTACACTTCAATTTTAGGGTCATTAGTCATAACCATAAATATCTTACTTCGATCTACATTATTAGTCTATATTCTTACTAGTCATATTTTTCGCAGAAGTTTTTAACATTTAAGAATAAGAATAAGAATGGAAATTTCAAAATTTCGTTGTGTGATACAAAAGGAGGCATACTTAAAAGTGGGCAGGTGTTTCTCACAATGGTGTGTGGGCGATACTTAAAAAGAGGCAAAATGGTTCATGGTGGATATGCACCTACACTTAAGAGTATTTGAATAATTAATGGATTACAATTACAATCCCCATGTTGTCAGCACACCCTTATTTTCTCATTTGATCAAATAATCAAACAATACCCATCAGGCTGGTTTGGATGCTATTATAAACTATCATGATCTTATTAAGTGACCATCAATCGTAGTAAGGCTAGCTAATGATTTGCAAACATCCAAGACAATATATGATATGTATATATAATTCCTTTTTCACATGATATCACTCTCTCTTATGAATTAAAGTATTGATGCTTACTAATTAATTTGTCTTGTTTGTGAGTTTAGAATGAAATGATCAGAGACGATACAATGAAGTCAATGCAAGTGTATATGTGGGAGGGAGGAATATCGATGGAAGATGACCGCGAGCATGTGAAAGAGTTGATTCGAGATGCATGGAAGAAGATTAATAGTACTCGAGTTGCACCTCGTTGTTCCTTTAGCAAGCAACGTTTTAGAGTAAATATATCGGTCAACTTAATAATTAAACGTTTTGCAGTTTTTTTCAAGCCAAATAATTCATCAGAAAATAATCGAGATAAGGACCTATAGAATTAAACTAACCGAGAACACAGTCTCAATTCAAACTTTTTTGACGGTTGACGATTGACTTCCACTTAACCTACTGAATATCTATCGTATTCCAATGTATGTTTAATATTGTTGTCACTTAGGGAAATAATAATAATCACAAATGTTCATTGTTTTCATTGGATGTTGTTTCAAATATGACCTAGCTAGTTTTCTGTCGGCGGGTACTATTGAGATAGTTTCTAAATCTGTATGTAAATAGTTGGTCCACTTATAATGGTGTTGTCACAAAATCTATGCCAGCTGCTAATTTAAGATCTACATATCATTATTTATGTGACATTAATGCAATGATAAACATGAAAAAAATCTGACATATTTAAAAATAATACATTAGTTAGTGGATAGTGGCAGGATAAGAAATTTTATCATTAAAATATTATGAATCATGATTTCCTAATTTATTTGTTAAATTGATCATCCATTATGTCACTTATACACATTACTTTACTAGTAAAATGTGCTAATATTTTATTTTAAATATCCTTATATAAAATATCATGATAGAGTAATCCAAAACAACATAATTGAAAATCTTGTGATGGTATGATATCTATATGCGAAAATATAAACACAATAAATACGATAAACAAATATAATAAACTTTAGATTCGTATTTAAATGGATAAAATATTTATATTAAAAAAAGTTGATAAGACATACAAATTATGGATGGAGAGTTTAATTAATTAGAACCTAGCATGATTCAACAAATTTGGTTAGAAACACAACACAAATTAACCTAAAACAACTCTCCATTAATTAATGGAATGCTAGCTAATACATATTGACCAATTTGAAAACACATTAGATGTGAGTTCGGATGAGTTCATGTTTTAAACATAATTTAATAAAATAGTTACTGAAAATTCAATAATTTCTTCTCATTCGATCTCATTACAATATGGTAGCGTTTGGTACGATATATTAGTTATATAGGTATAAATTGTAAGGGGTATAAATTATAAGGAGGTATTATGAGGTATAAGTTATATAGATTATTAGTGTTTGGTTGAGAGAAAAAAATAGGTATAAGTTATATATATTTTGTTATTTTGTGTTTGGTTGGTGGTATAAGAGAGTAGTAAAAAAATGTAAATGATTATTTTAATCTTATATTTTTTAAAATTATTTTAAATTATTATTTTAATGCTTATTATAAGTAGCTTGTAATATTAATTAAATTGAATTTTATAAAAAATAATAATATATAATTATTGTAAAAATGTATTTTTAAAATAAATAATACTGTTATATGGTTTACATTATTTTATATATAATTCTTTTTAATTTAACTTATATAATTATATAAGTAAAACTTATTTATATATTAATTAATATTTAATTTTGAAATTTATGTATTATTATAAATATTTATATATTAAAATAATATTAAAAATAATAATTTTAATAAAATAATATTTGAAATTAGAATTATAAATTAATTTCAGAAATAATATAGATATAAGTTATATTAATTAATAATAATATCATTAATTTATATAATTAATTATAAATATTATTTATTAATAATGAAATACAATTTTATTTTATAAATTAATTTTATATATTATTAATTTTTAACTAACATTATTATTATTTTTAATCATTATATTTAATAATGTATATAAATTATCACATTAAAAAAATTATACTTAAAATAATATAATTTTTGTTTATATACATAAAAAAAATATAAATTAAAAAATCAAATAAAAATAAGTAATTGTGTAATTATTATTATTATTATTATTTAAATTTAAAAATTAAACAATGTTAAATTTAAATTAATACTTAGATATAATTTATATTATTATTATATTTTAAAATATAATAAAAAATTAAAATTTTAATAATTTTATAAAATTAGGGTAAAAGAATAATATTAAATTTTATAATTGACTTTGTAACTGGTGTAGGTAGGTATTACCTTATACCTCATATAAGTGATAAGTTATACCTAAATATTATTACTGTATATATAAATATTATTCAACCAAACAATCATTCTAATTTACTAGTGATATAAGTATACTTTATCTACAGGATTATACCCTATACCAAACATAGCCTGTCTATTTTGAAATGGTCTTACAAAAAAACACTATACCATGACGCACAACTTTACATTTAGGTATTTTCAACGGTTAAAGAACTTTGAACCACAGGGTTAAGACCCTTAGTTTTTGTCATTTATAAATAATAATTGGATTCTCCAACTTACTACATTCAAACAAGTAAGAGTATAAAATTGGGAAGCGACGGAAAATAATATAAGTGTTGCATAATTTACTGTAGTTATTGATCTTTATCCTGCATGGTAAACATACTAATCACCAATCATCGCTATAAATTCCGTAGCTAAAATATAGCTACAAGAAAAAGTACCTTCAATAAAAAAAAAAAAATATTTAATTTTTTTTTAAAGATTCTATTAATAAGTAGTCATATTTTACTTTACATATTAAATGACCATGACTAAATATAACTAAAAAATAGGACATTTAGGTTTCTATTCAACCTTGAAAAAGTTTGAACTTATATAATAGTGTTTTTTTAAGAAGGAAAAACCTAATTCCATAAACAAAATAAAAACTCTTTGTAGGATAACATTATTTGAATAGCCATTGTTACCTTTTTGCCCTTATAATTTATGATAATATTTGTTTGTGTAATTTGAATTATAATTGATTCTTTTCCAAACGAGAAACATGATCTTATGTAGACGTACAAATGAATAAAAAATTCACTTTTCAAAAATAAAAAATAATAATAATAATAATTGAGTTTATGATATTTTAATTGACAAAATCTTCTTTTGAAACTAAACTTAACTTGTGGTGATTAATGTCAAAACTTAAATTGTATTTGATTATATTTGTACTGTGCATTAGTTGCGGGCCGTGACACATAATTTCTCCTTCTATATAAAATGTTGTTCTCAAATATATCTAATGTGAATAAACAAGAAACAATATTGCTAAGTGCAAAACAAAGAGCTAGCTAGCGTTTCTTCTTTTCTCATTGCTTGATCAATGGGTTCCCAACTTCTCTTTCCCTTAAACCTAGTTCAATCTTCTAAGCTTCCCCAGTTTTGGAAGTTACCGGTCGGACCTTTACGCCACCGGTTGTCACGACAAATAAAAGGTTTCCCGAGCCGAATGGGTTGCAACATAATCAACTGCAACAAGGCTACCACTTTAGACCAACCCAATGATGACCGAGCCGTGGTTAGGCGGTGGGCTAACTATGGTCCAACTATTTGGGAACATGAATACATACAATCGATTACCAATAATCATGTGGTAACCTATTTTTATTCCTTTTCCCTTTGAATTAGTATAAAACTTATTAAGAGTAAAAATTATATATTCCTATATTTGTCACATACAACTTGATTGGTCATGATTCTTTTTAACCATTATATTTATTATCTTCATAGAATTGTGATTTAATAAAAGAATTAAAACAAAAATATTATATTTAATCAAGCATAATAATCATGTATATGTATGTATAGGGAGAGGACTATGAGAAAAAAGTGGCAAAATTGAATGAAGAAGTGAGGATGATGATGCTAAAGAAGATAGATATTCCATTGGAGAAATTGGAGCTTATTGACATAGTGCAAAGACTTGGAGTGTCTTATCATTTTGAAGAAGAAATAAAGTCCTGTTTGGATAACATCTATAGTAACACAAATTGGTCTACTGATGCAGTTGACTTAAATGAGACAGCTCTCAAATTCAGGCTTTTCAGAGAGCATGGTTATAATGTTTCACTAGGTAATTCTTCATTTTTTTCAAATTATTTCTTGGTGAGAGAGAACTTATGTGTGAATTAACTTGGTTGTGTTTTATAGAAGTTTTTGAAAAATTTAAGGACCAAAATGGGAATTTCAAGGAGTCATTATGTGAGGATACCAAGGGATTGTTGTCCTTGTACGAGTCCTCATTTCATGCACTAGAGGATGAGGGTACAACATTGGAAGAGGCAGAAAATTTTGCTACTAAACATTTAAAAGAAAACTTGAAGAAGATAAAAAATCCATATCTTGCCAAGTTAGTGAGCCATGCTCTTGAGCTTCCCCTCCATTGGACCATGCAAAGATTCGAGGCGAGATGGTTCATAGACGCATATGGCATGCGACAAGATGCTAATAATGCCCTCCTCAATTTCGCTAAGATTGATTTCAACACGGTGCAAGCTATTCACCAAGAAGACCTTAAACATGTTTCGAGGTGGTTAATTATCAAATCATAGTGTCTTATATATATTAAGATCTTTCAACCATTTTATTACACTTTATAAAAATAAGATTATACTAGTATTATTTATGACACCAACCTTCTATAATTTATATTTCCCTCAAATGTCCTTTATAGTAAAACATTCTCTTATTTTTTTTTTATATAAAATGAATAATTAATCAAAACTTCTGTTGTGCAGATGGTGGGACAACTTAGGATTGAGTAAAAAACTACCATTTGCAAGGGATAGGCTAGTGGAATGTTACCTATGGTCCTTGGCTGAAGTGTATGATCCACAACCTCAGTTTCAATACTATAGAAGGATGGCCACAAGGGTCAACCAACTAGTCACATGTGTTGATGATATTTATGATGTCTACGGAACACTAGACGAGCTCGAGCTCTTTAACGACGCATTTATTAGGTTAAATTTGTGTCTTTATTTACACAACTAACAAGTTTTTTTATAAGCTATATAAAATTAACAATTGAGCTAGTTAAGGTAATTATTGGGGACTACGGTATTCATGATGATTCCACCGAATGGAAAATGGTCGTAAAATAAATCATACACAACTTATTATAGCAAAAAGTATATAAAGATGTGTTTATTTGAATTTGAAGGTGGGATGTCAATCATGTTGATGGATTGCCGGACTATATGAAGTTATGCTTTCTTGGCAATGTCAATTCTATCAATGAATTAGGCTATGAGGCTCTTAAGGAGGTTGGAGTCCACGCTCTTCCTTACCTCGTCAAAGTGGTACTTGTCATTTCGTTCCATTTCTATATTTATCGTCTTGATTCTTGTATATTTATCAATAATTTCTATTGCGCATAAGATTTTTGTATATAACAATACTCGATAGCTTCTAAAAAACAAAGTTCACTAGTTGATAGCTTCATTTCAATTGTTTGTTTCGATGTAGTGGACAGATTTATGTGGGTGTTACATGAAGGAAGCGAGGTGGTTCCATGGGGGACATGTTCCTTCTCTTGAGGAGTACTTGGACAATGGATGGATGTCTGTTGCGATTCCTATGATGGCTGTTCATGGGTATTTCCTATGTGGTTCTACTTCTCATGCAATCACTGAGAAGGGGTTAGAAGCAGTTAAAAACTATCATGATCTCATCAAATGGCCTTCCATGATAGTTCGTCTTACCAATGATTTGGGAACATCGAAGGCAAGTTGCATCCACATTCCTCATGAATTTAAAATGTAGCAATAAATTTTTCATTTTCTATCAAACACACTCTAACCGTTCTTAATGATAGATGTTTTTTATTCTTTTTTATGGTTTCAATTTTAGAATGAATTGGAGCGTGGTGATATATTGAAATCAGTGCAAATTCATGTGCATGAAACCGGCCTCTCGCAAGAAGAAGCTCAAAATCATATTAAGAAACTAATTAGGGCAGCATGGAGGAAGATAAACACAGCTCGAGTCGCACCTGATTGCCCTTTCGGGAAGATTTATGTGAATATAACAACAAACCTTGCAAGGGCAGGTCATTTCATGTATCAACATGGAGATGCACACGGTCATAATACTACAGGAAAAAATAAAGACCGCGTTAAATTGCTCCTCCTCGACCCGATTTCGCTTTCCTTTGATTGATATGAATTATCCAAAATCAGTGACGAAAGTAATGGTGAATGCTTTTAAATGTTGATCATTTAGTTCATAATAAGGCCATATATTGTGAGAACAAAATATTTGTCTTTATTTTCATCTATTTTAATAAAGGTCTGGCTCATCAAAACATCTTAATGTGTTGTTTCTTTTTGAAAAACTTATATATGTGCACATGTTTATATATCATGCTACATTGTTAGTATGTTAGGCTATTTCGAGTCTATTAATGTGGAATATTATAGATAATATATATAATTTTAATTTTTCATACGTTTATAAAATATTGAAAAATATAATTTGAAAATTAAAATTTAAATTCAAATGGCTGAGTTTATGAGTGTATTGCTAAAATAACAAAATGATGCAAGTATTTGTCTCCATATAAATGCTGATTATCGACGCTTAATTATGTGTAGGATAAAATTTAAAATTTTCGAACTCCATCTTTTGCGACGCTAAATCTTGTGCCGGTAAGATTTTTAGCGGCACATACATTGGACAGTTAAATTCTCTGTTTTTTTTAATTATATTTTGCGTTTTAATATATTTTGGTAAATTACATATTTTGAATTTAATCACATGCCTAATTTTTAAACGGTACAATAATTTTTAATGAACGGTGATGGTCATGTCAATCACATGATTCACATTGACTAGTCCAACATCAATATGTTTTTTTTTTTTTATTAAAACTGACAAGGATATCTGAAGAAAATAAATTATAAAATTATGAGAATAAAATGTCACACTTTTAAAATTGACAAATGAAACCATCAAAATCACTATTACATTTCAAAATCAAAATATATGTAAATAAATAAAGGTGGATTTTGTATCTAACATAGTATAGCCTCACAACTATGACACCCACTTTCAACTCGTTTTAAATATAAACATGTTTAAATTATTTTTGCACATTAATAATCACCACAAAAAAAAATAGCTCCCATGATTTAGTTAGGTACATGTCCATCAATAACCAACTTATGTAATTTCAAATAATGATTGATTTAATGATGTACACCTAATTTGGAAACCAAGAAAAGGCGTTGTGGAAATTCAAAACATTTTAAAAATAAATTCAAAATCACCGGTCAAAGCCTAATTACAGTGTGGTTTCACATATAACCAGGTTTGGCCCTAAAGATTAGGGGCTTCATTCAAACAAAGATGCATTAAAAAAAGATTAATCCAAAATCTAGGTACAAAGGGTTCGAAATTTTAAATTAATTCAATTTAAAATTAATTTATAAATTTTATTAATGAATGAAAATGAGAATTTTGGTAGATAAAATAAAATGAAATTCACACTAAATTCAAACGTGAATTAAAGGTGAAATTTAATCTAAAGGTATAATTTGAATTAATTAATTTAAATTTGTTATTTATGTAATTAACATTCATAATTTACATATATTTAATATTGTTAATTGTCATTGTAACATTCGTTAGATTATTACTATTAATTTATTAACAATTTAAAAAATCATGTAATGTGTCTTTTCTAATGAAGAGAAAATGTAAAGGACAATGAATAGGCTATCAAGGTTAGTCGTATTATCAATAATTAATGGTTGATTTTATTTTTATAAAACATTATCTATTCAATAATATAAAATTTCTCATCTCTAATCTTAAACCAACACATCATCTTATTCTTTCTCACTCTAGAATTTCAAAAGTCCTCTCCTTATTTTGTGAGTAATCTTCGAGCTCTTCGCTCGACATTTTCTTTTAAATCTGGTAATAGTTTAGGTACACTGGTCAAGTTTGATGCGTAGTAATATCAGTGTAGAATCACTACTAGATTCGTTGTACCCTAGGAGACAATCATCTGTAATAAGCTCCAGTATAAACGGGAGACGATAGAACTGTTTGAGTTGGTGCTCAAATTGATATTTAAAATTTGAGGATTTTAAAATCAAGAAACGTGTCATTTATTTGATATTACTTTCATAATAAACTTTGAAGAACCAATATCTTCTAAATGATTTTATGAAATAGATGAAAAAGAATTTTTTATAAAGTCTTTATATGACTTATAACAAATTTTATAATAATAATATAAAATTTTGATCATACTTTGACTAAAAGTGAATGTGACAATTACATATATCATGAAGATAATAAAAATTATTTCATTACGTGTCTTTTGTATGATATTTTTATCGTTGAAATTACGATGAAAAAAATTGGTATTATTAAATGATATATTGATATTATTAAATGAAAGACTTTACGCCTACAAGTGAATCTGTTTACACTTGTAAGTGCAATCTAAGTATAGAATCTTCTAAAAAAAAATTATGTTTGATAGATTAAACATTATAATTTATAATTTTGACATATGTCAAAAAATAAAATATGTATATGAAAAAATATTGTTTACACGAAGGCAGAATAGTTCAAAAATATTTTGTCTACTAATTAGCCAAGTAAACAATAATTTTATAAAAACAAAAATTTAAACGGTAAACATGTACGAATGACTATTTTTTTTATTAGAAGATGTTTCAAGATTATCTAAAATGTACCAACGAAATTTTTTAATTATTATGATAGTAATTTGAAATTGGACAAACTTAGAGTCAAAGACAAGTCTAGACATACACGTCTTAGAAATAATGTCAATAAAATATACTCTCTAATGAAGTTGTCAAATTTGACTATTTAAGTCAAAGATAACATTGTGGATCCACTAACCAAATTATTAAATAAAGAGTTAGTTTGAAGTCTTTAAAGATATTAGCTTACTATAAGTTGATATGAAGGAAATCCAACCTATGTAGATTGGAGATCTCAAGAACTAGGTTCAATGGGATAACCTAATTATACTAACTTGGAATATTATTGTTGAGCATTAATCCTATAAAGAAACAATATACATTTTAATTAGGATAAACATGTCACTTTTAATTATTCTTTGAAACAAAAAGATCACCTATGTGAGGGAGAAGTCGGGTCGCTTCAAAGGAATTGCACAACTCAATTCTAGACCCTGTCACAGAACTAGGCGCGTGTTCTATGGACAAAACAGACACAACTATGAGAGCTTGACATGTATCAGGAAGAATTCGATGGAAAAATGTGTAATCATTTACATAAAATACGAAATAGTTCAAGGAGATCGAGTCTACTAATTAGCTAGTAAAATTATATACTTTCGTAAGGGAATGTTCAAAAGGTTACACATACATATTCTATGTAAGATTCAACTGTTGAACTTTTTAATGGGTTCATATTTCAATTTCCATTAATGTGGGGATTGTTGTATATTTAAACTAATTCATAAATTATATTAATGAATTGAAATGAGAATTTGGGTAAATAAAATCAAACGAAATTCACACGAAATTCAAACGTGAAATTTGATCCAAATGTATGAATTAATTAGTTTAAATTTGTTAATTGTGTAATTAATATTTAATGCCTTGAAAAATAATTATTAAATTAAATATATTTAATTTTTCTAATTGTCATTATAACCTTAATGAGATTATTGCAATCAGTTTATTAGCATTATAAAAAATCATGTAACGTGTCTTTTCTAATAAAAAGAAAATGTAAAGGATAATGAAGAGTCAATCAAGGCCAGTCGTTGTAAAAGATTAATAATTGATTTTATTTTTATGAAAGTTTATAATTCAATAATATAAAACTCATCATCTCTAAATCTTAAACTAGCACATCATCTTATCCTTTCTCACTCTAGGATTTCAAAAGTCCTCTCCTTATTTTGTGAGTAATTTTCGAGTTGAAACTTATTTTGTGAGTAATTTTCGAGATGAAACTCGGTTATAGTTCAGGTATGCTGGTCAAGTTCGATGCGTAGTGATTCCCGTGTAGAATCACTACTAGATTCGTTGTACCCTGCGAGACAACCATCTGCGATAATCTCCAACACAAACGGAAAACGATGGAACTGCTTAATGGAAATTTCTTATGCACATACCTCGAATCAACCACTTATTCAATAATATTGTTCTTTATATATATTTTTATATATATTGTATTTAATTATTTTTTTTATAACTTCATATTTTATATATATATATATATATATATATATATATATATATATATATATAAAATTGCATAATCCTCCTCTAAGGTAAAAAAAATAATGATGGATAATTAAACTCTCTGTGTGGAAACTTGATCAAACAACCCAGGTAACCTCCAACAAATCTTTCCATCACAAAACTGCATTTTTTTCACAGACAACCCGAGATAAAATCTTCATTTAGTAGAGCATGTCCGCGACTTCAGTTTTTCGGGGTTGCGGGCAACGGCCATTGCGATTTAGACATGGGGGTTTTCAACTACGACAACTATTTTTGCAAAAGTCCCATGTCTAAACCAAACATGAAACATATTGTTACTCTAAAGTTTATTAATTAACGTAGAATCTTGTCCACATAACTAGAACACAATTAAGAGCTACCAAAGAGAATTAAAATATTTATAATATAGAAATCAAAATGTAGTTTGAGAAGTAACTAACACATGTTATGGTCAGTCATGTCAATTTTTATTTATTTATTTTCTTGTTCCATGTTGTAGCTTTTAGGTCACCCTAATTTGAGTTAACCCTAATTAGTTCTCAACCCCATATATTCATCATGAATATAAAACAAACAAGTATGTGTATCAAATCGATAATTAAAGACGGATCAACTAATTCTAAGTTGATTTGAAATTAAACTTATAAAAATGTTCAAATAAATCTCATATTCATGTAGGTAACAAAAACATATATCATTTTAATAAATCAATTTGAATTTATCAGATTTTTAATTTAATTACATGATATAATATATTTTTAATTTTATTATTAAAGCTAAAAATAAATAAGAATTAAGTTTATATATGATCATTTTAATAGAGTGCAAGAATAAAAATAATTGTGAAGAAAAATAAATATATAAAGTTATATATATATATATATATATATATATATATATATATATATATATATATATATATATATATATATATATATAAATAAAATAAACAATAAATAAGTCATGTTTGATTCAGCTTATAAGTTGAAATTATCCGCATTTGCGTAATAATATGCTATAGTAAATCTAACTAATAAACTAACCAAAAAATTATAATAAGAAACATTTTACGTTTAAACGCATTTTTTTATTTATCTCACCTTATAACGTTTGAGCTTATAATTTCAGTAATTTATTTTCTGATCATTATCTTCAATACTTTTATTCATTATTTCTCATCTTCTTCATTTTTTATTTTTTCTTACGTATATTATTTTATTTATTCTATATGATTATTATATTAATTTATATAAAATTATTATAATGTATATATATATATATATATATAAACATTTATATTTTCATTGTTTATAAAAAAAAATGTTTGGTAACTATGAAATTGGAATTGGGGTGCAATTGTAATTTAAGTTTGGTAAATCATTTAAGATTAAAAATTTGAATTAAAATTTCAATGGAATATTAATTGATGTAATTTTATAATTTTCAATTCCACTCTTTTTAACTCTGAATTGTAATTACAAATAGAGAAATGATTTGGGGAAGGAATTTGATAAAGAATTATCGTGACGACAATCTGATTCGTTAAAAAAACAACAAAGTTTTTCTTTCTTCTTTCTCTCCTCTCTTTTATTCTTTTTTCAATCAGTAATGTGGTGACACCTCATTCACTCTTTCAAATTCTCCCCCTCTATCATGGAATATTTATGTTTTCTAAATAATTTTTTTGTTTTTATTATTTACAATACAGTTAACTTGTTGAACCAATAATTTTTATTTTTGAATTTAGAAAAGTTAAAATTGTCGAACCAATATATTTTTAAAAAAATTAGTAAGTTAAATTTCGAACAAATATTTTTTTTAATTTAAAAATTTAACATGTCAAACATTTATTTTATTTTTGTTTTTATTTTAAAAGTTAACATGCTCAAACGATATTTATTTTTTATAATTTAAGCTTAACCGATATTCTTTTCTTAATAGAATTGACGTCTAGATAAAAATCTAAAAACATAAACTATCATAATTAGAAGGATTCTCGTGCGATACATACAAATAAAAATATAAACAAAAAATTCATAAAAAAAAAATATAATAATTTTAAAATATGTATTGAATATTTAAATTTTTAATAAATCACAAATAATATATTATAATAAAAAATAAAACACTCTCATTCTATATTTTCACTTCGGTAAAATAATTTATCTTCTCACATATCTTATCACATAATCTTTCCAATGGATCTTTCATCTCATTACCTTACACTTTCACTTTGATCAAATTAAAAATCTCAAACATTACCAATCTCTTTTTTACCCTCACTTTAATTCATCAATGCTCAATCGACCTCTCATCTCGTGACCTTAAATCGCTTCGACTAACCAACCATCTCATTCCACATTTATCTACCAATTCAAATTGAGCTTCTCATCTCGTGACCTTAATTTTCACTTCGGTTAAACAACTAATTTTCTCGCATATTTTAACCACCAATATCAATTTCTTTCTGATCGACCTCTCATATCTTTATCTTACTTTCACTTCGACTAATCAAAAATCATTGCATTCCACATTTATTCATCAATCACAATCGACATCTCATCTCTCGAAGACCTTACTTTCACTTCATCAAACAACTCATTTTCTCACATATTTTATAATATACAATCCGACATTCTTATTCTCACTTCGGCTAACCATACATTTCATTCCACATTTATCCACCAATTCACAATTGATCTCTTATCTCAAGACCTTACTTTAACTTCGTCAAACAACTCATCTCCTAACATACTTTACAATATACAGTCTGACATTCTTTATCCTCAATTCAGCTAACCATTAATCTAATTTCACATTTATCCACCTCAATAATTGACCTCTCATCTGTGATATTACACTTCGATCAAATCAACCATCTCCAACATTACCAATCTCTTTTACTCTCACTTTGGTCACAAATTCCCAACTGACATCTTATCTCGTGACTCATCTTCTCACATATTTTATAATATACAACCTAGTTTTTTTATCCTCACTTCGGTTAACTAACCATCTCATTCAACATTTATCCACACCCTAATAAACCTCTCATACTATGACCTTACACACTTTCATTTTAGTCAAATCAATCATCTTCAACATTATCAATCTCTTTTACCCTCACTTTGACCCATCAATCCTCAATCGACCTTTCATCGCGTGACCTTACTTACTTTAATTAATCAACCATCTCATTCCACATTTTTGTCTCACAAATCTCAATCGACCTCTTATCTTGAGACTTACTTTCACTTCGATTAAACAATCCATCTTCTCACATATTTTACAATAAACAATTCGACTTACTTATCCTCACTTCGAACTGACCATTCATCTCTTTCCACATGTATCCATCTTAATCGGACCTCTCTTACTGTGACCTTAAATTTTTACTTTGGTATATTACCAAAATCTCTTTTACCCTAACTTTGGCCCACAAATCCTCAATCGACTTCTCATTGGGTGATATACTCACTTCAACTAACCAATTATATCATTGCACATTTTTATCCACCAATCTCAATTTCGACCTCTCATTTCGAAACTTTTTACTTTCACTACGGTCAAACAAGTCACTCCTCATATATTTTACAATAAACAACCCGACATATGTATCATCACTTCGACTAACCAACCACCTCATTCTATATTTTTATCCGCCTCAATTGACCTCTTTCAGTTAAATCAACAAACTCCAAACCATCTCATCCCATATGAATGTCATTTATCCAACCACTAATTGCATTGCATATTTTAACCATCCATCACAATCGACTTCTAATCTCATTAAAGTCATTTACCCACCCACAAATTTCATCGCATATTTTAACCATCAACATAATTTTACATTTAACTATCTCCTCTCTTCAATAAACCAACGTTCTCATTTCACATATTAACCATCAATGGTTTTTTAATAGTTAAAAAATTGTGCCTAACGAAATTTGAACTAAAATCTCTATTATATAACGAACAATCCCACCACTAGACCACTTATTAAGAAATATTTTATATATATATATATATGATATTTGTATTTTCTTAAATTTTAATAAAATTCTTAATATATTTATATATATTTAAATTATTTATTTTTCAAAAATATTAATTTTTTACTAAGATTTGTAATATATATATATATATATAAATGATTTATTATATTATTAATGTTGATTTTTTAATATTGTTTAAATAAATTTTGAATTATTAATTTTATTTATTATGTATATTAAAAAAAAGGTGAAACCTAATAATTTTATTTAATAGTTTGTTATATATTTGATTAATCCAATCTCCTTGTTAATTATCTATTTAAAAATATATATATAAAAAATAAAGGGAAATTATTAAGATAGAGAGATGAGATGAGAGAAAAATAACTAATGAAAAGAAAAAAAAGAAATCTGACATTTTTAAAATTATGCTTGGTTACAAATTATGTAACATTTTCTCTCTTTTGACAAATTATAAACATATTTAATAATATTTTTCTTTAATTTTTTATTTTTAAAAAAATATTTCATATTTTCTATCTTTCTAATTTATATATTAAAATTTTATAGTTATAAGAACCGTAACTTTCTAAATATATATTTCTTAATAAATAATTTTTTAATTTAATAATAAGTTTTTTAAATATTTAATAATATCACTTTTGTACATATAACTACTCATTTGTTTATTATATATTAAGATTGTTATTTATATATATATATTTAACATTTTTTTATAATTTTAAAAGAATACAATAAAAGTTATAATTTAATATATATATATATATATATATATATATATATATATATATATATATATATATATATATATATATATATATATATATATATATATAAAAAGTGAATAAAATAGTTGAATTTTTTTAATAAATAGTTATTTTGTTCATAATAATTTTATCTTTCATATTTATTAAAAAATGTTCTTTAAATCTATATTATTCTTAAATAAAATCATTAATTATATTATTCTTAATTTAAATCATTAACTATATTATTCTTAATTTAAATCATTAACTAATCAGGCACATTAATTGTTATTTAATAATTTAATATTTATATTTAATATTAAATTAATAATTTTATATACTTAATATTGAATATGATTTTATAATTTCATTTTATTTTAGATTTTAGTCATTCCATTTCAAAGTCTCTTCACCGTTAACAAATATAATTCAAACAAAAATAATAAATCCCAAAAAACAAGTCTACAAGAAACACCATTAACATCCCAAGTAAACACTCAAATTTCTATCTTTACAAACTTTGTAATTCTCTAGAAACTATAATCATACATTTTATTGTTATTGTTAGAGCATATTTATCAATAACTATTTTTTTTTAGTTTTTTAGTTATGATCATGAAAAAAGTTTTATAACCAAGATTTTGGTAAGCTTGTTTAGTCATAACCAAAAAATCTTAATTATAAATTAAAAATTATTATTTTAATTTTAAAATTAAAAAAATAATAAATAATTTTTAAATATAAACGAGTTTAGATTATTGTTATAATTATCCATAATAATTTATTATTAATTATGGAAAAATTATAAATAAAAGAGGATAATTAGTATGAAATGGAGATTATTGATAATAATTTATTATTAATTATGGAAAAATTATAAATAAAAGAGAATAATTAGTAAGAAATGGAGAAAAAAAGTGATTTTTTTTATCCATTTCTTACTAAATACCTCCGCTAATTATATTTAAAAAAGATTTATTATTTCTGTAATTTAAAATAAAAATAAATTAAAATTTTAATTAATGTTGGAAGATTTTTTTGGTCATGAAAACTTAATCATAAAACTTAATCATAATTCATGAGAAAAATTATGAATTTTGGTATATTTTATTTATCTTTTTAAATTATAAATAATAATAAAATCAAGTTTTAAAGATAAGAGATAAAAAAAAAATCTTAGAGCCTAACAAATGACAGCATTTTATTGGATGAGTTTGTTTGAACTAATTGTGATTTTGGTCATTGAATAACAAACCAAGGTCATAATAAACTCACACAATCAACAACGAAAAAATTGGTTATTGATAAAGATGCTCTTAGACCATCCTTATTCATGACCCAAAAATAGGTCACGATGCTGGTTATAGTTAATCTTGTCAATTTATAATACCAAATGTATGGTCATTCCATGATCAAAACCAAAATCATGTCATTTTATTGATCAAAACTAAAATCCTGTCATTTTATTGAATGGGTTTCTTTGAACTGATTATGGTCAAATAACCAATCAATTGGTCATGATAAACCCACACAATCAACAATAACAACCAACATCATGACCAAAAAATTGGTTATTGGTAGGGATGCTTTTAGACCATCATTATCCATGACCCAAAAATGGGTCATGATACCGATTATGATTGATCTTGTCAATTTATCATGACCAAATGTTAGTCATTCCATGACCAAAAACATAATCAAGTCATTTGGTCTTAATTTTTTTTTTTGTCAAATACTGTCATTTGTCAACATCTGTCAAATGTCAACATCTGATATTAAAAAAAAAAATATATATATATATATATATACTAAAATTCATAATTTTTTAAGATCTATAAATAAAAACCACTCTTGCTAAATTTCGGAGCACAAAAAATCATCACAAATCATGGGTTTGACTCAAACCCATGGATAGCCATACTCTTAAACAAAGAAATAGGACATTTTCGAAGGTGTATGATTTTTCAACACCTTCCTTACAGAGATATCATCGTGCATAGGCGGTTATGAATATGCCTCTTCAAGTGAATCATTTAACAAATCATTGTTCAATATCCATCCTTGAAACAAAAAACATAAAAATGCATCTTCAAGTGAATCATTTAACAAATCATTGTTCAATATCCATCCTTGAAACAAAAAACATAAAAGAAGTAATGTAAACCTAATATTATCTAGATTTGTACACATAGATACACAATTTGTTTTCATTATTCATAGAAAATCTTATGAAATTGAACTTTTCATAATCTATGACACATTAGATCACATATTTGAAAAGTGAAAATAATGATGAATTATCAATTTTCAAAAAGTGAGTATTGATCATAGAAAATTTGATAAAATGTAGCCGAGATTTCTAAACACGCCAATATTGAAAATGATTTGGAAGGTCTTTCAGTTCGGCTCATAATAACTCTACGAAGGTAATAGATTAGTGTTAGAGAGGTCTCGTTAATAGAGATTCCTCCCTGCTGGGACCTTCGAAAATAATAAATCTCAATCAATCTAGGGTTTATAAATCTTAATCAATTTGTAAGAGAGAGTTTTAGATCTAAAATAGACTGTCAGTCAGGAGATAAAATCAAATAATTCAACTCCATCGTAACAAAACTCTCTAATTCTATATTCGAAAGCAAACTTGGGCGATAACGCATAATTGTGCGCTTCTTCCATAGGACCTTCGTATAAGCAAATTCAATAGATAGATCGAGAAACTAAGATGAAAAGAAAAGGAGTTGTAAGCTCAGGGAATACGAACCGAAGAAAGTTCATCCTGCGAGATTAGATCCCGCAGTCATATGTTTTCTAACATTCTCGTCATTGCCATACATACATAAACTATAACTAGATAATCTCTCTCTGAATTGTTTGATTTAGATGTGGAAGAAGATGAGAAACTGCTACGAGCTTATAAATCCAAGGCAGGGCAGACGGCTGAAGAGCGACAATAGAGTTGTGCGCTGGTGTATATTAGGGTTTTATTGGGCCCTCGTCTAAAGCCTAATATGTTCAAGTTTTATATACTTCATTAGAATGGGTATTTTTTCTAAAGCCCACTAGGTTAAAGATGAGTGATAGGTGAAAGGAATGGTAGAGAAAATGATGGGTATTACCATATTATGTGATTGGCTGTAAAAAAGTGTAGAGAGCCGAAGAGATTTTGAGGCAATACAATCAAAATGATTTTTTTAAAGTTAATCTTCAATAATATTTAACCATTTTAATAGTTATTTGGAAGATTATCGATTATGCAAATGGACACGGGCCGGAGGGGTAGGCAGCCTAGGCCACGGCCTAGGGCCTAAGACCAAAAAGGGGCTCATTTTTTTTTATTTATGGTAGGTATTAGTAAGGATTTTTAGTTTCTTATTCTTTAATTTTTTTTATATTATGTTAGATTTTTTGGCTCATGGCACTATAACCCAAATAGAGAAACAGACTAACACTATTAGAACAAAAAATTGAAAACCCTACTGTCTGTCTCTCTCAGTCTCTGTATCCTACATAGGGCTGCAAATGAGTCAAGCCGTTCGTGAGATGCTCGCGATCCGCTCGATCAAAGTTCGGCTTGAGCTTGACTTTGATCGAGTTCGAGCCGAGCTCGAGCCGGCTCGTTTAATATTCGAGCCGAACTCGAGCTCATATAATGTTTGCTCGACGGCTTGTCGAGCTTTTTCGAGCCTGATAATATATAATATATTTATTTATTTATTTATTTATTTAATATAAAAAAAATTAAAATATTTTTTTTTCTCTATTTTCCAAACCCATATAGAAGCCCATAATCCTCATTATTATATTATATTATCATAAAACAAAACCCTAATTTCTAATGTATCAATCATAAGTGACTCTTCATCTCTTTTTCTTCTTTCTTTCGTCTTCATCGCTTCTTCTTCTTCTTCGTCTTCACCATTTCTTATTTCTTCTTGTTCTTCCTCTATCTTCACCATTTCTTCTTCTTCTTCTTCCTTCTTCACTATTTCTTCTTCTTTCGTCTCCATCATTACTTTCACTCATTCATAATAGGTTAATACATTTTTTTATGTTATCTCTTATCTACACTATTTCTCTCATTCATTCACAAGAAACATACAGGTAAATTAAAATATATTTTCATTTCTACTATAGTTATTACTCATACTTTTAAATAACTTTGATTTTTTTTTTTTTTATGAAAAATTTGTGTTTATATAGATATTTCATAGATCTATATGGAAAAACACTATTATATATATTAATTGTTCATAGATCTATATGGAAAAACACTATTATATATATATTAATAGTGTTCATAGATTTATATAGAAAAATACTATTATGGTAAACAATATTATATTATATAATATATAATATTGAAATATTAATATATTATATATAATAAAAGATAAATAAAAATGTTAGTATATATTTTGTTAATATATTATATATAATAAAAGATAAAAAAAAATGTTAGTATATATTTTGTATATATTATGAAGAGATAAAAAATGTTAGTATATATTATATATAATATGTTAGAGAAAAAATGAATTTATAATATTAATAATATATTGTAATATATAAATAAATTAATAGATTCTTTCTATAAATAAGTCAATAAATTCTTGTTATATTTGTACTGAAATAATTTAATTATATATAATAATATTTAATAAAAAATAGGTTGAATTTGTTTTTGTCCGTATATACCCTTAAACCTTAAAGTAAGTTAAATTTTAGTTATTTGTTTTAACATGTATTTTTTATATTAATTATTTTTAAGCTTAAATTCAGGTAGGTGTACTTGTGCTATGCTTGAAGAATGTGACTTAAAAAATATTAATATATTGAATGTTCAAACAATTTATATAGTATTGTACTTTAATTTTAGAATTTTATATTTTAGAATTTTGACGAGTAATTGTGGTTGAATGCTTTTTGGATTATTATGATTTTGGAATTTTAAATAGTTATAATTTTGTCATATTTTCAATTTTAAATATTATTTTTTAAATGTTGTATATGTATGAAAGTTTGATATTTCATTTTGAAAATAAATTTTAGTTTGAGTTCGAGCTTGAATTCGAGCTCGAGCTTGAGTTTGAGCTCGAACTCGATCTTGAATTCGAGCTTGAGTGCGAGCTTTTCGAGTCGAGCCGAGCTTATAGGTAAATAGTCGAGTCAAGCTCGAGCTCAAATTTATAAACTCGTTCGAGCTCGAGTTCGAGTCGAGCTAATAAATACTAAATCGAGTCGAGTTCGAGCTCAAGCAAATTCGAGCTCGACTCGGCTCATTTGCAGCCCTAATCCTACACCGACAACGAAACTCACAACGAAACCGACAACAAAATAATTTCGACGGTGGCTCTGTTTCGCTGAGTTGAGCCTTGAGGTAAGGTTTAACCATTAAAAGTGAAAATTCAACATCAGGGTTTGATTTTTATTTATTTTTATGCTTTGTTTTGAGATTGTGTATTTGTGTGGTTAAGCCGTAAAGATCTTTGAAAATAGTTTACTTGTTTGATGGCGCCGAAAAAATATTTATCTGGATATGAAAAACGAAAAAGGAAAGAATTAGAAGAACAATTTGTTAAATCTCAAAGTGGTGCGCTTGACAAGTTTGTTAAAAGAACAAAAGCTTCTGAAAATTTAGACCTCACTGAAGCGATAAATGCTGAAAAAATTAATATAGTTAATATAGATGAGAATGTGGAGGAAATAAATATCATTCCCGAAAACGATAGTCAAAAGAACAACCATTTTATCTCTCTCGTGGATAAACCCTAGTAGATATATATGATCCTATAAATTGGGATAATCTTGATAATAAAACAAGTGATTTATTGGTTAAAATGGTCCTATAAATTGTGATAATCTTGATAATAAAACAAGAGATGTATTTTCCATGAAGGTACGTGTGATGTTAATTTGAGTGATTTGTTTTCTGAACTAAAAATACTACAAGTTGTTTTACCTAGTTTGGATATGTCCGCTGCTGAAATTCTTGATTTTGAAATTTCGATAGATTGCTATCCTAATGTCTCTATTGTATATCGAATTTTACTAACATTGGCTGTTACGGTAGCTTATGCTGAAAGAAGTTTTTCTAAGTTAAAATTATTGAAAAATTATCTAAGATCTTCGATGTCTCAAGATAGATTGAATAGACTTGCTATTTTATGTATTGAAAAAGATTTTTTGGAATATATTAATTACGATACAATTATCAATGATTTTGCATCTAAAAATGCAAGAAGAAGTCACTTTCGTTGACAATTTATGTTGCATCTTTGTAGATATTGGAAGGTTATTGAATATCAACGGTGAAACACAAGTGAAGTTTATGCGTAGTGCCCCAATTTCGTGCTTTCGCCCTAAGGCCTAAAAATCTTAGGAACGACACTGAATGGACAAAGATATAAAAAAATATTACTAATGATTTAAAGACATGTATTAAATATGTCAAATAATTAATAAACTACTTGTAATATTAGAAAAAAAAATAGATTCAAACTAATTAATATAATTGGATCTGTTCATAGTACTAGTATTGGGAGAGGGAATGATACGCAGTTGGATCGGATTAATTTAAAATATAAAATATTATCTCTATTTCTTTTTATCATCTTTTCATTTTTCTAACAAATTAAGTCATTCTCACTCTTATTCTCATTCTCAAATTTTTTCATCATATCACTCATCTTTCTTATATTTCATAAATTAAATATTATAATTAAAATTTAGATGTTATGACTTGATTGAAAATTTAGTTTTATTGTCTTTTTTACTTGAATGAATTGGGTAAGGGCTTTAATTAAGATTCACATAAATCAACTATTAATTAAATGGGAATTTTTTAATCCAAAAATACTAAAATATAGCATTTTATTTGTATTGGTTGGATGTGTTTTTTTATAACGATTAGTATATAAATATTGTTTATGTTATTATTATTGTAAGGATGCCTAATTTTAAAATGTCAAACTAAAATATTTATTAATAATCATTCTCTAGTATATTAAAGATAGAAATAATTAATTATTATTTTTATTTTTAATATAGTTGGAGTGAAAAAGTGATGGAAAATAAAAAACTAGTGAAATATAAAAAAAAAATTATTTTTTTCTAAGCAAATTTAATTTTAATTTTAATGGGTTTAGTGCGACGGTAAAATATGAGATTTGCGGACTAAGCAACCAAGATATTATCAAACTATGGTATGAGGGGACACGACATTGAAATGCGAAGTTCACTGTGGAGTAATGATTATCTACTTAACTTAGTCGTAGCATACATTAATACCAATATTCGGACTTTGTACGTATTCAAATTGGAAAATATACAACCTGTTATTCTTATCCTCATTTCGGTTAATCAACCATCTCATTTCATATTTATCCACCAATCTTCAATCGACCTCTCATCTCGTGAAATTATATTTTCACCTGATCAAATTAACTATCTCCAACATTACCAATTTCTTTTACCTTCACTTTGCCCCCGGAAATCCACACTTTCTTATATTTCACAAATTAAATATTATAATTAAAATTTAGATATCATGACTTAAAATTTGATTTTATTATCTTATTTACTTGAATGAATAGTGTAAAAACCTTAATTAAGAATCATGTAAATCAAACATTAATTAAAATGGTAACTTTTTTATCCAAAAATACTAAAATGTAGCATTTTAATTGTATTGTATGTATTATTTTTTTTATAATGGTTTGTATATAAATATTGTTTATGTTATTATTATTGTAAGGATGCCTAATTTTAAAAATGTCAAACTAAAACATTTATTAATAATCATTCTCTAATTAATCATTATATTTATTTTTAATATAATTAGAGTGAAAAGGTGATGGAAAATAAAAAAACTAGTGAAATATAAAAAAAATATTATTTTTTTCTAAACAAACTTAATTTTAATTTTAATGGTTTAATGCGACGGTAAAATATGAGATTTGCGAACTAAGCAACCAAGATATTATCAAACTATGGTAGCAGGGGATATGACATTGAAATGTGAAGTTCACTGTGTAGTAATGATTATTGACTTAACTTAGTCGTAGCATACATTAATACCAATATTTGGACTTTGTACGTATTCAAATTGGAAAATATACAACATGATATTCTTATCCTCACTTTGGTTAACCAACCATCTCATTTCATATTTATCCACCAATCTTCAATCGACCTCTCATCTCGTAATATTATATTTTCACTTGATCAAACCAATCATCTCCAACATTACCAATTTCTTTTATCTTCACTTTGTCCCCGCAAATCCTCATTTTCTTATATTTTACAAATTAAATATTATAATTAAAATTTAGATATTATGACTTAAAATTTGGTTTTATTATCTTATTTACTTGAATAAATTGTGTAAAAGCCTTAATTAAGATTCATGTAAATCAACCATTAATTAAAGTGGGAATTTGTTAATCCAAAATACTAAAATGTAGCATTTTATTTGTATTTGTTGGATGTGTTTTTTTTATAATGGTTTGTATATGAATATTGTTTATGTTATTATTATTGTAAGGATGCCTAATTTTAAAAATGTCAAACTGAAATATTTATTAATAATCATCCTCTAATTAATCATTATTTTTATCTATAATATAGTTGGAGTGAAAACGTGATGGGAAATAGAAAACTAGTGAAATATAAAAAAAAAATAGTATTTTTTCTAAACAAACTTAATTTTAATTTTAATGGGTTTAGTGCGACAGTAAAATATGAGATTTGCGGACTAAGCAACCAAGATATTATCAAACTATGGTATGAGGGAATACGACATTGAAGTGTGAATTTCACTATGTAGTAATGATTATCGACTTCTTAGTCGTAGCATACATTAATACCAATATTCGGACTTAGTACGTATTCAAATTGGAAAATATACAACCTGATATTCTAATCCTCACTTCGGTTAACCAACCATCTTATTTCATATTTATCCACCAATCTTCAATCGACCTCATATCTCGAGATATTATATTTTCACTTGATCAAATCAACCATCTCCAAAATTACCAATTTCTTTTACCTTCACTTTGTCCCCGCAAATCCTCACTTTATTATATTTCACAAATTAAATATTATAATTAAAATTTAGATATTATGACTTAAAATTCGGTTTTATTATCTTATTTACTTGAATGAATTGTGTAAAAGCCTTAATTAAGATTCATGTAAATCAACCATTAATTAAAGTGGGAATTTTTTAATTCAAAAATACTAAAATGTAACATTTTTTTCAAAAAAATGTAGCATTTTATTTGTATTGGTTGGATGTGGTTTTTTATAATGGTTTTTATATAAATATTGTTTATGTTATTATTATTGTAAGGATGCCTAATTTTAAAAATGTCAAACTAAAATATTTATTAATAACCATTCACTAATTAATCATTATTTTTATCTTTAATATAGTTGGAGTTTTAATATAGTTGGAGTGAAAAGGTGATGGAAAATAGAAAAATAGTGAAATATAAAACAAAAATAGTATTTTTTTTAAACAAACTTAATTTTAATTTTAATGGGTTTAGTGCGACGGTAAAATATGAGATTTGCGAACTAAGCAACCTAGATATTATCAAACTATGGTATGAGGGGATACGACATTGAAATGAGAAGTTCACTGTGTAGTAATGATTATCGACTTAACTTAGTCGTAGCATACATTAATACCAATATTCAGACTTAGTACGTATTCAAATTGGAAAATATACAACTTAATATTCTTATTCTCACTTCGGTTAACCAACCATCTCATTTTATATTTATCCACCAATCTTCAATCGACCTCTCATCTCGTGATATTATATTTTCACTTGATCAAATCAACCATCTCCAACATTACCAATTTCTTTTATCCTCACTTTGCCCCCGCAAATCTTCACTTTCTTATTCTCACTTTGGCTTTACCAAATTCTTTTACACTTACTTTGGCCCCACTAATCCTCTTACACTTTCACTTCGATCAAATCAACTATCTCTACTTTCACTTCGGTCAAATCAACCATCTCTACTTTCACTTCGGTCAAATCGACCTCCCATCATGATCTTCTACTTTCACTTCAGTCAAATCAACCATCTCCAACATTACCAAATTCTTTTATCATCAATTTGGCCCCATCAATCCCCACTTTTTTATACTCACTTTGGTTTTACCAATTTCTCTTACCCTCACTTTGGCCTCACCAATCCTCTTACAATTTCACTTTGGTCAAATCAATCATCTCTAACATTACCATTTCATTTTACCCCCACTTTGCCCCCACCAATCCTCACTTTCTTATCCTCACTTTTACCAATTTCTTTTTACCCTCACTTTGGTCAAATCAACCATCTCCAACATTAAAAATTTCTTTTACCCCCACTTTAGCCCCCATCAATCCTCATTTTCTTATCCTCACTTTGGCTATACAAATTCCCTTTACCCTCATTTCGGTTAAGACCTTACACTTTCACTTAGGTCAAATCAACCATCTCCAACATTATCAATCTCTTTTACCCTTAGTTTGGTCCATCAATCACCAATCTCCAGTTTCTTATTCTCACTTTGGCTAAGACCTTACATTTTTATTTCGGTCAAATCAACCATCTATAATATTACCAATCTCTCCTACCCTCAATTTAGCCCACCCCCAATCAACCTCTTATCTCTTGACCTTAATTTCACTTTAGTCAAACACATCTATCTCACGAGCATTTTTTGCATCCAACCATCTCCTCAATTTGATAAACTAACAATTTTATTCATATATTTATAAGAGTTTAACAATAGTTCATATTGTGATTTGAACTTTCGTCTTTATTACGTATATCAAACGACAACTTAATATTGTTGATTTATATTTATAATTTCGTGTATGTATACCTACCTTCATTTATTTTTATTTTTATATATTATTAAAATATATATATATATATATTTAAAATATCTAATAAACACTATTATTTTAATATATTTAAATAAAAAAAAATATTTTTAAATTTTATTAATTCTTGAATGGTTATATATATATATATATATATATATATATATATATATATATATATATATATATATATTATTATTTTACTATTAATGTTTATTTTTTAATATTTTGTTTTAAATAAATTTTAAATCAGTAATTTTATTTATTTATATTTATTATCAAAATAAAAAAATTAATATAAAAAATTGTATTTCTTTCAATAATTAATTCAATTATTTAATAACATAATATAGGAGAAAATGAATAAAAATTCTTAACAATTAAAAATGCACAAAAAAAATCTCACTCACATATATATTTAATAAATATTGATTATTTTAATATTTTATTAATTATTACAATATTAGAGTGGATTTTATATATATATATATATATATATATATATATATTTTGTACTATTATGTTGATTTTAATATATTTAAATTAATTTTTTATTTTTAAAATTAATTAATTATAATATTGTAAAGGTATATTATTATATATGATTTCTTTGTAAACATTTTATCATATTTGGATGGAGAGGAACACAATAACATTTTCAAGAGTTTGAAATGACGTAGAGTTTATTTGAAATGAAATTATCTTTGATGGAAACTCACTCATTCGAATCGGAGGCGAATTCCCACTTATGAAAAAAATTGGTTGATTTGTCAAAGATGGAGAATTGTATATGAGAAACTCAACCTCTCTTCTGATTTTAAGGCGCTCTAAGCTTAGTTGTTTGTGTTTTTCACTTTTGTTCTCATTCTATTTTCATCTTATTGGTTCATTCAATTTTGACAAAAGTTTGTTTTACCTTAATCCTGAACTCTTGTAATCCTTACCTTTTTCAGGTCTTTCTATTTAATAATGATATATCTTTTTCTAAAAAAAAAACTTATATAATATATATATGTGATAAAATAATATATATATATTTAAAATATCTAATAAATATTTATTAAAAAATAAATTAATATAAAAATATTCAATTCAATTCATTTAATATTTAATGAAATTATAATCCATCAAAATATTCAACTTTTTATATTATTAACTATATATATATATATAACGCCAAAAATCGACACTTCACAATAAGCGTTTTTGTTACTCGATAACTGCGCCTCATAACTAACTTTCATCTTGAGTGTCGAGTAAGACAATGAATCAAAATAGTAGGCTTAACTAGAGTGCATTAAAAACGCCGATTTAAACTAGTTTTGACTTTTATAGATTCGCTGCCTAATTACTTCTCAAAAAATTAGTAAAGAAAAATATTTTATGTGTTCAAACACGTTTTAAAGATTATGTTCTTAGTTTGGTGATTAATTATAGATAACAAAGGGCTCTCGCGCTATGTCTAACATGCATGTTACATTATAGTCTTTACTTTAAATGTTTGGCCATTTAAAATAATATTATTTTACACTTTATTTATTCATTCAATCATAGGGCATACGTCTAAAGGTAATTCGAACATAAACATGTGTCTAGTTTTGTATCATTCTATTACTATAGCTTGTGTCTATGTCATGAGTTCTAAATCTAAAGAATACAAATGCTAGTACATGTAAACGAATTACGAAACTCGAAGAATGATACCTGCAAAAGAAATAAAAACAAGTTAGTTTTAAAAGGAGATATAATTCAAACAATATTTCAAGTTAAATATTTATAGTTATTTTATTAGAAAATAATTTTATTGCATTTTATATTATACATATAAGTATTTATATATAATATATCCACGATAATTATAACCCCAGGAAGATCCCTTCATTCCCCGTAGCTTAGCACGTGTTTGGTTGACACGTGGTAATACGGGGACCCGAGTTGGCTCAAGTTTCGATAGTTTTAACTTTGGTTTGCATGTTAGACATCTTTTTAAAATAAAATATTATCTTAAAAGATTTTGATAGTATCTGCCGTTTTTAAAATTAATTATATAAAAATAATTAATTTTTATTTAAATTTCATAATCTAGGGATTTGTTATAATCAAATGACGTTTTGATTTGAATTTCGATTTAAATTAATTAAACATAATTAGTTTAAAAAATATATATATTTAAAAAAAGTCGCCAATTAATTTTAGAAAAATCAATAAAATGGTATACGTGTACAAATGTATTTTATACCAGAGTTTCATTTTTTGGTTTAAAGTTTGGTGATACTCGGAAAAGATTTTCGCGCTTCATCCTTCGTACCCGTCCGAAGACGGTCTCTACTTATAAAGTTGGCCTTTGAAAATGAGTTGTATCACGTTTTTAGTTTTAACCAATTATTTTTCTTGGCCTAGTCATGCTTCTAGGTTTAGCGTTATTTAAAATATTGAAACATCAATATTTAAATCTTGTTATGTGTTGCGAATGATAAGTAGAGTAGAAATAAGTGATGAGTATTAGTCATTTTTAAAAGTATTAGGGTTTAGAAATAAACACGTCGAGCCATAAATGTCTCTTCTTTCGTTTTGATTTATTCACTGATCTAAAACTTAGCAAACAAGCCTTTGTTGAAATATTTTGTGGGAAAATTCCGAAAATATTTAAAATGCATTTTCTAACTTTTGGGGAATTTTAGAAAATGATTTGTAATCCCAAAATTACAAAAATAATATTGAATTTTTAAAAGTGGAACCAAACATACTTTAGGACCGGAGTCCTAAGGCTTGGGTCCAACTTTATTGATCGGGGTCCGGAGACCCTCGGTCTGGGCTCGGGAGCTCTCGGTCTGAGTACCGAAGTCTCTCAGTCAAGATGCTAAGGACTCTCAGTCCTTAATTAATCTTATCGGTCGTGTAAAACCCTATCAGTCCTAAACTAGATTGGGTTAGGTTTGTCAATCGAGGTGTATAAATCTCTCGATATGTGGCTAGCTCTATGTAAAGTTCATCGGTCCTTGGTCTCGAGAGTCTCGGTCCCAGGTCTGGAATTCTCGATCCCAAGTTTGAATTTTTCGGTCGCGGGTCAGTCCTCTCGGTCCTAGGTTCGAATTTTATCAGTCCTAGGTTGGACCTCTCATTCCTAGATGAGAATCCTCGATCGAATTTCTCGGTCCTTTCTCAAGAACATCGATCATATGTCTCGATCATAACTTAAGAACATCGGTCCTAAGTCTCAGTCTTGGTTTATTTTTATCGGTCCTTGGTCTCGGTTCTAGGCTCACAAGTCTCGGTCCTCAAGAACAGAAGAATTCATTTTTAAAATTTTTTAGGTCATATTCTTTGATACAAGAGTTTGGCTAGCTTCACAAAGCTCTTAGGAACATGTTGATCATCATCTCAATGTATGGATCAACCTAGATAATGATCAATTTGTTCAAAACAGTTTTTGATCAAAAATTGGGTTTTTGATTTTAAGGTTGTTTTGAAGTGAAATGAGTTATCCAATAGTTTTCTTATAACACATATACTTGATTGGTACCAAAACAAGAACACTAATTGTTCGTTTTGACCAATTCAAAAAATCATATTTTTCAATTTATTTTGAAAAATTGATTTTGATCAAACATGATCGGGATGGATCAAACATGATTGGGATTGATCAAACATGATCCAAATGGTTGTCCAACATCATTACAATCATGTTGGGAAGCTTTTGGGGTTGTGATTCGATCGAATTAACCCAAGAACAGCAAACCCGTTTTTTTTTTTATTTCAATTTGTGTTTTTTTTATTAGACTGATTCATCGATTCTATCATATCTATATAGTTTCTAAATGATCCTAAAATCAATATTCAATCATAAAATCACATAAACAAGAAGCATACAAGCTTCTAAAATTTGAAATATGAAAACTTCAAATTCAAACTTTGAATATGGACTTGAGGATGATTGGAACCTTACCAAGGATTAAAGAACACACATTGATTCTTATGGAAGCTTTCTGGATGCACAGATCTGAGCTTCCAAGCCTTAAACATAAATTTTGAAAAATCTAAAAACTTTAAGCTTTAATGGAGAATTTTGAATTTCTTTGATTCAAGAGGGCTATGTTGGTTGGTTGTCTTCGAAATGACCTTATGAGGGTATTTATACTACTCCTAAGTCAATTGGGGGAGCATAGTGGCTTGAATCAGCCAAAATATATTTAATGTATTTTAGTTGTTATTTAGTCAACTCGCCGGAGTAGGCAGTGACAAAGCCTACGGTTGAATGAGTTGATTTGGTGGACCAATGAGAAAGTTCCAAAAATCCAAAATCAACACAGATGTTCATCCTTATCTTCGCGGTGTCGCGTTGAGGAAGATGATCGGAGGCCAAAACGATGTCGTTTTAGGCGTGTTTTGGCGTTCCGTTTTGGCGTTTAGCATTCTGTTTCTTGATCCGCTGCGAACTGAACGTGTTTCTACTCAGGCTACAACCGGCTGTGTGGAAGCACTTGGAGCGTTGGATGAGTCTTAGCGTCCATCCAATGGACGTGTCTCTTACTGTAATAAAGTCGTACATTTTCGGCTACACCTAATTGTGAATTTATTTTTATTTTAAAACCTTAAGAGTTTGTTTGAATTTTTTTTCACATTTTGACTTTAATTTTGATATTTTCAAATATACAAAATATTAAAATAAATATGACAAATATTTTATCAATTATTTTATTTTAAGATTTTTAAGATTTAAATAAATATTTTTTTAGGTGAATTGCGTACAAAATTCACTCTAATTATTTATTTTTGTTCTTTAATTTTTCTAAAATTATTTTGAGACATTGAGTATAACATTTATTCTAAATAATTTTATTTTCTATTTTTATCCTTAACTCTTAATTAATATGATTAATTAACAAATTAATTAATCCTAATTAATTACTTTAAATAAGTTTTTAATATGAAACTAATTATTTTGATATTATTTATTTAAAAAGTAATTTAAAATAATTATTTTATTATTATATTTTGGATGTAAATTACTATTATTCTATATCTATGACTATGGATATTATATATTTTATATAATATTATAATAATATATATATATATATATATATATATATATATATATATATATGCTTTGTTCTCCTTGGGTTATTTTAAAAACTCACACAAAATTAATTTTTTAATCAATTACTTTTAACTAATCAAATCACTCATTTCATTAATCAAAATACTAAAATACTCTTTATTTTAAATTATTATTATTTTTTTATTTTATTTATATTTATTAATATCCTTTAAGTCATTTTACAAAAAATAATTATTACTTCCTCAAAATCATCACCCATCATTCAATTTTTTTCTCTCTTGGTTTTTTCAAATCCCCGTATAACCGAAGAAGACCTATATAATATATCACTTTTGTTTCCCTTTCTTTTATCACATTGTTGGTAAACGAATCCTCGGTCGGGTAATAAAAAACATCGTCAACACCCCCATTAGGTGAAGCCGGAACGTTTGAGATCCCTTTTCTTTTTCTCTTTTTAGCTCGGATGGTTACCAGTTCAATCTCAGTTCGTAACATGAAAACAAATACAACATCCTACATAGTCTAAATATTATAGTCAATCCCAAATAAGAATCTTAAATGTAAAATTTGTACAAAAGGATTTCAACCACCTCCTAAACCCATAAAGTATTCACAGGCATCACTCATAATGCATTTTGCCTACTTGAAACAACACAATAAATTTTACCAAGGACAAAGACAGCACTACCAAGTTCTCAAAAATATTTGAAACTAGTTCTTACATTCTCAGTTCAACATGAACCTTCTCAACTAGTCTACGTTATTCATACATCACATACAAAATAGAAATGAAATACAAGAGCAAACGATAAGCAATCAAACAAACAAAATGTTGTTTCCTTTTATTATCGACTTTCTAGAAATCTGTTTCATTACAAAGGCGGATTGGGAACTTAAACAAATTTTCTTAAAGGTTCTGAGACGAACTTGAGTCAGCCTCCATTCGAATGGGGATCATTTTGGTATCCGAGAACTGAGCCCAAGAATTCCCTCCTTTCTCTTAGCTCTTTTTCTTTTCTATTCTCGTGAGAGATTCTCCCTTTTGGTGTCTCTCCCTATCTGTCTTTTATCATTACCCCTTTTGGTGTCTCTTCCTACCAAGGTTGTTAAAATCTCAAGTTTACTCTTAAAATTTTTACGATTTCATATTAGGTTAACGAGTCTGAGTTTAAGTGAACTCTAATAGATAAACTCTTACGATTTTAAATTTACGATAATATGATTTTACGATTTTACGAGTTTATAAATACTTTTGATTTTACGATTTTACTATTAAAAAACAAATTTGTATTTAAAAATAAAAAAATAAAAAATAAAGTTATTATTTATTTAAATTAATTAATTAATATAAATAATCTTGTAAGTACCATTTTTTTTTAGTGTTATTTACTTATTATTATTTTTTAATTAATTTTATATTAAAATATATATTTTTTTTAAATTGACTAAATATAAATACTTAATTAAATATATAAATAATAATAATATATAACTATTATTTTTTCATATTAAACTATTATGATTTCATATAAAATCTATGTTTTTGTCCAATCTCCCTTCTCTCATGTTCTCCCTTCTCTTTTGTCCTTTTTCTTCGTTTCTTTTTATCTAACTTTCTCAAATCTCTCTTTTATCGTTTTTTTTTTCATCATTTACTTTGTTTGGTTTGGAGTCTAAGTGGCGGCATGCTGTTCAGGCTTGTTTGATTTCGCGTTCAATTATTTATCTACAAAATAAAATAAATTAATTCAAAAGATATAATTCATTTTGAATTTATTTTAATTTGTTTAGCTTATTATAATAGTTGATTTTATTGAAATAATTATAAATAAGGTGTAAGATGTAATTGTCTATAATATATGATATTTTTATTTTTAAAATATTTAATAAATACTTATTATTTTAATATATTTAAATTTTATTTTACTTTTAAAATTAATTAATATATATATATATTTGTAATTTTAAAATAGCTAATAAATTTATATATTTAAATTAAATTTTTATTTTTAAAATTGATTAATTCTATATAAATAAATATCAAGAAAAATATATAAATATAAACTAATGAATAGAAAATTTTATTTTACATTTTTTTTAGTTAGTCAAAATATAGTAAAAATATTATATATAAAATATAAAGAAATATGTAATATTATATAATTATTATATAACTGAGAAAATAAATTAGTACATATTTTTTTATTAGGTAAATTGATATAATTATTTTGATTATATATGAAATATTATATATATATATATATATATATATATATATATATATATATATATATATATATATATATATATATATATATATATATATATATATATATATATATATATATATATATATAAATTTGTAAACAAATTTTTTTTTTGATAAAAGATAAAATATATTAATATTAAATTATTGATTAGAGAAAAAATTAGGAGTTATTATTATTCACTTTTTTGCATTTATAAAATTTTGTTAGAATTATATATAATTTTTTTATTATTATTTTAATATATTTAAATTAAATTTTTATTTTTAAAATTGATTAATTCATATATATATATAATTAAATAATAAAAAAATATATATATAAATATAAACTAATAAAGAGAAAGTTTTATTTAACATTTGTTTTTTTAGTTAGTAAAAATATTATATATAAATAAAAATAGTTGTGTAATATTATATATTGATAAAATAAATTAAGAAAGATATTGTTCTTAATTAGGTGAATAGATATAATTATTTTTATTATATATATAAATAAATAAATATGTAATATTATATATATAAATATATAAATGAGTAATAATTTTTTTTATAAAAGATAAAAATTATTTATATAAAATTAATGATAAGAGAGAATATAATTAGAAAAATAAATTATAAAATATAAAATAGAAGATAGAAATTTGATAATTTAAGAAATAGAAATAAATTAAAGAGATATTTTTTAATTAGGAATATATATATATATATATATATATATATATATATATATATAGAGAGAGAGAGAGAGAGAGAGAGAGAGAGAGAGAGAGAGAGAGAGAGAGAGAGAGAGAGAGAGAGAGAGAGAGAGAGAGAGAGAGAGAGAGAGAGAGAGAGAGAGAGAGAGAGAGAGAGAGAGAGAGAGAGAGAGAGAGAGAGAGAGAGAGAGAGAGAGAGAGAGAGAGAGAGAGAGAGAGAGAGAGAGAGAGAGAGAGAGAGAGAGAGAGAGAGAGAGAGAGAGAGAGAGAGAGAGATTATTTTATTAATAAATTTAATTAAGATAATAGATAATAAAGAGAATATAATTAAGAAAATAAATAAAGAAATTAGTTATAATTATAGAAGAGAGAAATCCAATAATTTATGAATAAAATGATTTATGAAAGATAAATACTGTGAAGAGTTTGTGTACTGTAATAAATAAATAAATAAATAAATATATATATATATATATATATATATTAATAAGAACAATTATTGTGTTTTGGATTGCGAAGAATCTCTATAAAAAAAATACTATTTTTTTCTTATCACTTGAAGAATGTATATGTATAACTATTTTAATTTCAAATCAATTATTTCTTTAACTAAAATTTTATTAAATCTAAATTTATATATATGTTGAAAATTTAGTCATTAAAAATTTATTCAAAAAAGTTTTTGGAACAATATAAATAAATTGTGTCAAACACTAGTCCATTTTTTAAAAAATTGTCAACACTAACCTGCTATTTAAAACCAACTATTAAAAAAGACATGTGCTAAAACGTGTACATAGTAAAATTTTATTCAAACAAATTTTAACAAATTCCTCCCTTAAACTATATTACATGTCCCTTTTAATTTTTAATTTTTTTTTATCATAAAATCAGTTAACTATTCTTCAATCATGCAATGAACAAAGTTTATCAAACTTATTGGATTATTGGATGAATCTCTAATTAAGTGATAACAAGTATCAATTAGCTTGCCCCTTTAATATAAACCTTAAATGAAGAGTAGAAACAATAACACACCAATAACATTTTAAAATAATTTTATAATAAAAATATTATCATAAAAAATAGTAATTCATTTAGAGGTGACTTATAGAGTTTTGTAGAATTCTTCTCATCTTACTTAACACACTACCTAAGTTGATGCCACCAATTCAACCTTAGCAGAAGAAAATATAACAATGAGTTGTTTTCTAGATGACCATGTTAGAGCTCCTCCTCCATCATAAAAAAAAATATATTTGGATATGATTATACGATAAACATCAGCTATGTAGTCACTGTTGATATACCCAACAAATTCTCTTTATTTTTCTTTTTAATATAGTACACTCAATCCAATAGCCTCACTTATATACTTCAGTATCCTTTTTAAAAGATTCAGAGACTCCATGTACCTACTTGTTATTTCATCTACAAACATCAAGTCATCTATAGTGATTCTAAGGTAATTCAAACCATTTGTTTTTAATTTGTTGGATGAATTTAATTTCCACTCCACTTTCATCCTTATTTAGAACAATTGAATTTTGGACAGGATTACAACAAACTATTCTAAATCTTTCCAACATCTCACTTATGAAAATTCTATTGTTATCTTGTTTTACCTTAACTTCTATAAAAATTCATCAACCCCTCAAAATTTTACATCATAGTTTTTTTAAGACATCAATCATCTGCTCACTACTTCCCTATTAAAATCAAATCATCAACATACAAACTAACAATTAAATATTTTTCCTTATATAATTATTTTAACAAACAAAAATAGTTTAGATGAGCACTTTTCAAAATCTTGTTCTATAAAATAAGCTTCAATTTTGAAGAATTATGCCTTTCGAGCTTTTTCCATGCCTAACAAGTTTTTCTGGTTTATAAACTTTGTCCTCCACCTTTTCTCAAATCACTTTGGCTAGTCAATAAATAGTTACATGATTTATATGATTTTATAGATTTATGGCAACAAAAATAAGGTTTTTCAAGAAGAATAGGAGATGTGTCAATTGATTAACAACAAGATTTCAAGGAAGAAAGAGATAGGTAGATTGATTAATAACCAATAAGAAGAGAAAAAGAGATATTTCAATTGATTAACAACCAAGAATTCAAAGGAAGGAATAATTGTACATGTCAACCTTCAGTATGGAAGATATTTCAATTGATTAACAACCAAGAATTTAAAGGAAAGAATAATTGTACATGTCAACCTTCAGTTTTTCCATGTTCATTAATAAAGAGATTTGTGAATTTATCTTACCCAAACCTAAACAGTTACATAATTTGCATAACTATACAAACAGTTACATAACTGCTCATGCAACATTACTAATACTATTATAAACACAACACGTAAATGCCCATATAACTAAAATTATTAGCTATAAACTTAGATATTTTGACAGCTTCACTTACTCTTATTTATACTATTTCTTCCTGTGTTAGCCAAAGAGTGCTTTCAGAAATAGTGATAAAAGGTAATCTAGTTATGCCCCGTTCCACATTGCCATAACATTGGTTTCACAACTTGACACAGCTGCAGAGAGTATTTTTTTTTCTACTATGACTTTGTCTTCAAGTGTCACCTTCTCTTCTCAACATTGATTTTAAAGAGCATATTTGAGCTCAATTAAGGTATTAATCCTCTCCTCCGATGATAAATTTGATAAGATGTAGACGAGATTTCTAAACACACCAATAGTGAAAATGATTTGGAGTGTCTTTCAGTTCGACAAATAATAACTCTACGAAGGTATAAATTAGTGTTAGAGAGGTCTCACTAATGGAGCTTCCTCCCTGCTGGGACCTTCGAAACAAATCTCAATTTAGGGTTTATGATTTCATCAAAAGGAAAATTTGTAAGAGTTTTAGATCTAAATAGACCGTTAGTCAGGAGATAAAGTCGAAAATTTCACATCCATTGCAACAAAACTCTATTCTATATTCGAAAGCAAACTTGGGCAATAACGCATAATTGTGCGCTTCTTCCATAGGACCTTCGTATAAGCAAATTCAATAGAACGAGAAAGATGAAAAGAATTTTGAGACAACTCCAAAAGGGAAATTAGGAATTTCAAAACCAAAATCAGTTCAATAATAAAATACTTCAAACTGATTGGGGTGGCAAATACCAAGCTAAATGTAATTCAACATTGTTTTTTTGTCCATACATAAACGAATCATCTAAAACATATCGGGTCCCAATCATCTATGTCATATGAATATTGGGATGCTACTTATCTCAACAACAACAACGGACTTCTCGCACATGCTTTGGACAATAATATGAATATTTGTATAAACAAACACTTGATTAAGGATCTTTAATCTGCATGCTATCCTCTAACAATGTCATACAATCAACACAAAATGGGATTTAAATCAAATCATCAGCTACAGTCCCGATCATATCAGTGTCTACATACATGTTACTTATGATGAACAGAAATTCTCTTTTTCAACTCTCCAAACCTTACTCTATTCCTCTGAGGAGTGCATTGATTTACTTACTTTTCCTTGTTTCATTGCTTCACTTTTATTTTTAATGTTTCTTCTATCTATTCAGAATACATCTTTTGTAGACATAATTAAGATTTCCATTCTACATTGTAATAACATAGATTTCTCATCGAAAACAAAATATAGATGTAGAGACTGCTTTGATTTTCACTTCAAGTGTCACCTTCTCTTCTCAACATTAATATTAAAGAAGATTTCTAAACACGCCAATAATGAAAATGATTTGGTGCGTCTTTCGGTTCGGCTAATAATAACTCTACGAAGGTAATAGATTAGTGTTAGAGAGGTCTCGCTAAAGGAGATTCCTCCCTGCTGGGACCTTCGAAAATAATAAATCTCAATCATTCTAGGGTTTATAAATCTTAATCAATTTGTAAGAGAGAGTTTTAGATCTAAAATAGACCGTTAGTCAGGAGATAAAATCAAATAATTCGACTCCATTTTAACAAAACTCTCTAATTCTATATTCGAAAGCAAACTTGGGCGATAACGCATAATTGTGCGCTTCTTCCATAGGACCTTCGTATAAGCAAATTCAATAGATAGATCGAGAAATTAAGATGAAAATAACTAGCTCAGGGAATACGAACCGTAGAAAAGTTCATCTTGCGAGATTACTGGATCCCGCAATCATATGTTTTCTAACATTCTCGTCATTGCCATACATACATACATAAACTGTAACTAGCTAATCTCTCTCTCTGAGTTGTTTGATTCAGATGTAGAAGAAGATGAGAAACTTCTACGAGCTTATAAATCCAAGGCAAATCAATCATCTTCAACATTATCAATCTCTTTTACCCTTAATTTGGTCCATCAATCTCCACTTTTTTATCCTCACTTCGGCAAAGACCTTACATTTTTATTTCGTCAAATCAACCATTTGTAATATTACCTATCTCTCTTACCCTCACTTTGGCCCACCCCAATTAACCTCTTATCTCTTGACCTTATTTTCACTTTAGTCAAACAATTTTATTTCATGAACATTTTTTTCATTCAACCATCTCCTCAATTAGCAAACCAACAATTTTATTAACATATTTATAAGAGTTTAACAATACCTATAGTGATTTGAACTTGGGTCCTTATTGTGTATCTCAATTAAGACCACTTAATATTGTTGATTTATATTTAAATTTTGAGTATGTATACATAAATATTTTTTTTTTATTTATTATTAAAATATATATATATATATATATTATTTTAATATATTTAAATTAAAATTTTATTTTAAAATTTTATTAATTCTTGAATTGTGTTATATATATATATATATATATATATATATATATATATATAAATTATTATTTTACTATTAATGTTTATTTTTTAAAATAAATTTTAAATTATTAATTTTATTTATTATTAAAAATAAAAAATTAATATAAAAAAAGTGTATTTCTTTCGCTAATTAATTCAATTATTTAATAACATAATATAGTTAGAGAAAATGAATAAAAAATCTTAACAATTAAATAAATCAAAAAAAATCCCACTCACATATATATTTAATAAATATTGATTATTTTAAAATTTTAAAATTTTATTAATTCTTACACTATTATACTATTAAGTTGATCTTTTAATATTGATTTAAATAAATTTTGAATTTCATTTATTTATATTTATTATTAAAAAATAAATTAATATAAAATTTCAATTCTTCTCCTAATTTACTATAGGTATTCAAAATTTAATAATAGTTGTATTTTAAAAATATCTAATAAATATTTATTATTTTAATATATTTAAATTAAAATTTTATTTTTAAAATTGATTAATTATAATAGTGTGAGGTATATTATATATGATTTCCGCAAACATTATTTATCATATTTGGATGGAGATAAACACAAAAATATTTTTAAAAGTTCGAAATGATGTGGAGTTTGTTTGGATTGAAATTATCTTTGATGGAAACTCACTCATTCGATTCAGAGGTGAATTCCCACTTATGAAAAAAATTAGTTGAGTTGTCAAAGATGGAGGCATTGCATATGAAAAACTCACTCACTTCTGATTTCAAGGTGTTTTAAGCTTCGTTGTTTTTGTCTTTCACTTTTGTTCTTATTCAAGTTGTTTTTTCTATTTTCATCTTATTGATTCATTCAATTTTGAAAAACGTTTGTTTTACCTTAATCATGAACTCTGGTAATCATTATCCTTTTCGGGTCGACATCGTATCGTTTCTAAAAAAAACTTATATATAATATATATATATTATTTATATTTTTAAAATATCTAATAAATATTTATTAAAAAGTAAATTAATATAAAATTATTCAATTCATTTAATATTTAATGAAATTATAATCCGTAAAAACATTTGAATAAATAATTAAAATTTTATATTGTTAACTATTTATATATATAACGCCAAAAATCGACCATTCACAAAAAGAGTTTTCTTTACTCGATAGTCGCGCCCCATAACTAGCTTCCATCTCGAGTCTCGAGTAAGGCGGTGAAACAAAATAGTAGGCTTGAATATAGTGCATTAAAAACGTCGATTTAAACTAGTTTTGACTTTTATAGATTCGCCACCTAATTTACTTCTCAAAAAATTAAGAAAGAAAAATATTTTGTGTGTTTAAACGCGTTTTAATGATTATGTTCTTAGTTATGTGATTGATTATAGATGAGAAATGGCTCCCGCGCTATGTCTATTGTGCATGTTACATTATAGTCTTATTTTAAACTTTTGGCCATTTAAAATAATATTATGTTACACCTTATTTATTCATTCAATCATAGGGCATATGTTTAAAGGTAATCCAAACATAAACATGTAGTTAATTTTTTATCATTTTGTTTCTAGAGCATGTGTCTATGTCATGAGTCCTAAATCTAAAGAATAAAAATGCTAGTACCTTGTAGACACTCATGAACAGAAAGAAGGGGCTACTGACACTAGTGATGTTGATCCAGATGCACCAGATCCAATCACCGATTAGTATAAATTTTAGAGAACACAATCTGTAGTCATTGAAGACAATTAGGACAATGATGTATACGACTTCACTAAAGATGAGACATATCGTGTAGTGCAAGACAGTCTTGAAATGCAAGAACCAAACCTTATATCCATTCATGAATATCATATCATGGAACATAAGATGTCTTAATGATCCTCTCAAATGCAAATAAATTAAGAGGTGTATTGAGAATCAGAAGGTTATAATCATAGGGATTCTAGAAATAAAAGTCAAAAGCAATAATGTTGACAAGGTTCGCATGTTGTGCATTGATAGTAGTTGGGAACTCATTCATAATTCGAACTCGAGAGAATTTTGTGAAACGAAAATCAAGGAAAAATTGGCTTTCTCTCTGTGACAAGAATACTACCTTATTCTATTGGAAATGTATTACTAAGAATATGAGGAACAATATTTACAGTCTTAAGAATGATGATGGTGAATATGTACAGGGAAAGAAAAGAATACACGATCTCGCCATCAACTTATATAAAGAGATTATGGGTACAAAGAAAGCGCAACCAAGTCATCTAAACACCTTGTAACAAATTATCGATAAAAGGGTTTCTGTTGAAGACAATCAAGATCTAATCAGGGTTGTCACACATGATGAAGTAAAAGAGGCTGTATTCAGCATCAATGGTAATAAAAGCCCAAGTCTGGACGGTTTTAATGCTCAATTCTTGAAGGAAAACAGGTCGGTTATGAGTCACGGTATTACAGAAGGAGTTCTAGAATTCTTTAAGAACAGGAATGTAAGAAAATAGAGAATAAAGAAATTGTATTGAATGATATGTTTCGGTTATATAGGTTATGTCTATTATATAGACATTACATTGAACTTATAAGGAAACTAATATAATAATATAATATAATAATGATATTATTTGGAAAAAAAGATTATTAAAAATTAAAATAATATTAATGATTAGAGCCCTCCATTAATGACTAAGATAACCATTGATGGAGGCAACGGAAGACTAAATTATGTAGCTCAAGAACAAAATTTTAGCTCTGATATCATGTGAGAAATAAAGAAAAAGATTGTGTTAGAATGTTATATGTTTCGGTTACATAAGTTATGTCTATTATATAGACATTACATTGAACTTATAAGGAAACTAATATAATAATATAAAATAATAAAGATATTATCACAATTTATCATATTATATTGAACTTATAAGGAAACTAATATAATAATATAAAATAATAAAGATATTATCACAATTTATCATATTGTGATAATATCTTACAAATATTTTATTTTATATTCTAACAAGGTAGATGCTCAAGCAGTGGAACACTACAATCCTGACTCTTATACCCAAAACCTCGGTTCTTGAAAAGGTTCAAGATTTCATATTAATTTCATGTTGCAATGTCGTTTACAAAATAATTTCAAAAATTCTTTCAAAACGATATAAAAATGTCATTGTTAAAATAGTTGGTTTAAATCAATCTGCATTCATTCTCGGTCGTACTATTTCACATAACATTTTGCTCATGTAAAACCTCCTCAAAGGTTATGGGAAAAGAAAAATATTCCCGAGAGTGGCTTTCAAAATATATATCAAAAAAACTTTTGATTTTGTTAAATGGGAAGTCATTTGGGACTTTATGGTCATATCAGGTTTTCCCATGATTTTTATAAAATGGATCATGCAATGCGTTTCTACCTCTCGTTTTGTAGTTAGCGTCAATGAGATCCACAGAAGTTATTTCAAGGGTGAAAATGGTGTGAGACATGGAGATCCCTTATCATCTTACATTTTCGTCGTCATCATGGAGACCTTTGAGAGCGTCTTTACGACGTTACGAAAGAATCGACCATACAACTTCCACTCATTCTGTGAAGAGGAGATCACCCATTTATGCTTTGCTGACGATTTGTTCATTCTCACGCATGCTGACGTTGATTCCATAAAAACTATAAAAGATGCACTAACATTTTTTTTCTGAGATTACAGGTTTGATTATTAACGAGAACAAGAATTTAACATTCTATAGAGGAGTAAAAGAGTAAACGAAAGTAAAGATCTACAACATCATGAGCATCGCAGAAGGAAGTTTCCCGGTAAGATACTTAGGAATACAACTCACGACAAAACAAATCAAAATCTCGCACTAAAGACCACTGATCGAGAAAGTGAAGAAATCAATTTCCAGTTGGGCAGCAAATAAACTTACATACGTTGAAATAATTGAGTTAGTCAAAAGTGTGGTGATGGGAATCATCGGTTACTGGCCGTAGTAACTCGTGCTCCCGAAGAAGGTAATGAAAGAACTTGACGCACTAATGAGAAACTTTATTTGGGGAAGTAGCGGGAGATACGGGAAGAATGTTCAGTGGACTGCACTTTGCAAACCAAAGGAAGAAGGCGACATAGGGCTCAAGAATTGTGTTGAATGGAATAAAGCGTTGACGTATAAGCACCTATGGGCCATCAAGAGCAAACAAGAATCACTCTAGATCAAGTAGATCCACACTCGTTTTATAAAAATGAAGCAATCGTTTGGACATCCAAAATAAGCGAATGCATGGGATGGTCGTTAAAGAAAATCCTTAAGCTAAGAAACAATATTGCATGACTTTTTGACATTAGCTGAGAGACGGTGAAAATACACTATTTTGGCATGATCCATGGTATGAGGACCAACTGCTAATCAATAAAGAGGAATTCAGAAACGGGAGGATCAGATGGGACTGCCTAGCTACCAAGGTTAGAGACATTACAGACGGGCTATAGAATTCACTCCTTAGACGAATACCGGTGGGGCGACGCATTCTCGAACATATCAATAACATCCAATTCAACAAAAGAATAGACGTACACCGATGGAAAGTCGAGGAAAATGGGAAGATGATTTCAAACAAAGTGTCGAACACCATCCGAGAGAAGGAGAAAAGAGTAGATTGAGCTAATTTGGTCTAGTCATCAAAGGTTATCCCGAGACACCAATTTATCCTATGACTTGCATTTCAGGAAAGACTAAACACGAGAGATCGCGTAAGGAAGTACATGGAAATTTCGGATCCAGGTTGTCTGTTGTGTGAAGGAAATGAAGAAACAATAGATCACTTATTTGGTTGTTGTCCTTACACATCGAAGTTATGGAAGAAGTTTTTCAAAATGAATGGAAATGATTAGCTTGCTTACAAAATGAAAAGAGATCAAAAAGGAAGTCATACACAAAACAAAGAGAAAAAGTTTCAAGTCAAGTGTTTTCAAAAGAGGCTTCAGTACAATCGTCTACCACATGTGGCAAGAAAAGAACGCAAGGGTACACTCGAAAATAAAAAGAAGTATAGAGGAGACATGAGAATACATAGTATTTGACAACAACTCAAATCTACAAACGCTAAGGCAAGTACCCATGACTGAGAAAAACTGGAAACTAAGTTGGAACTAGAAAATCACAATCAAAGAATTCACGAGAACAAAAAAAATTAGTTAGATAAACGTTTTCAATTATTTGTGTGTTGTGTAATTTATTTGTTTCAAACTGTTACGAACTAAATTCTCCTAGGCTTGTCTAGAAAAATACAGAAACTCATTTGTTTTCTTTCTTTTTGGGAATTTTTAATGAAATATCGTTAAGTCGTTTTTTCCAAAAAAATGTTAGTACATGTAGACGAATTACGACACTCGAAGAATGATACTTGCAAAAGAAATAAAACAACTTAGTTTTAAAAGGAGAATATTTTAAGTTAAATATTTATAAAGATTTTATTAGAAAATAATTTTATTGCATATATTATATATATAATTATTTTTATATAATATATTCACGATAATTGTAACCCCTAGGAAGATCCCTTCCGTCCCAGTTGCTTAGCACGTATTTGGATAACACGTGGAAATACGGGGGACTCGGGGTGACTCAAGGTTCAATAGTTTTAACCTTGATTTGCGTATTAGGCATCTTTTTAAAATAAAACATTATATTAAAATATTTTGATAGTACCTAACAGTTTTTAAAAATAATTAAATTTTATTTAAAATTTTCATAATCTAGGGATTTGTTATAATCAAATGACGCTTTGATTTAAATTCCGATTTAAATTAATTAAACATAATTAATTTTAAAAAATTATGTATTTGAAGACGAAGTCACCAATTGATTTCAGAAAAATCAATTAAAGGGTATATGTGTAGAAATGTACTTTATACCAAAGTTTTGTTTTTGTTCGACGTTTGGTGATACTCGGGAAAGGGCTTCGCGCTTCAATCTTCGTACCCTTCCGAAGATGGTCTCTACTTATAAAGTTGACTTTTGAAAATCAGTTGTATCACATTTTTAGTTTTAACTAATTATTCTTCTGGGTCTAGTCATGCTTCTAGGTTTAGCGTGATTTAAAATATTGAAAAATAGTTGCCTAAAACATAATGTACCAAAGAAACTTACATACGTTGAAAGAATTGAGTTAGTCAAAAGTGTGGTGATGGGAATCATCGGTTACTGGTCGCAGCAACTCGTGCTCTCGAAGAAGGTAATGAAAGACTTGACGCACTAATGAGAAACTTTATTTGGGGAAGTAGCGGGAGATGCGGGAAGAAGGTTAAGTGGACCGCACTTTACAAACCAAAGGAAGAAGGCGGCATAAGGCTCAAGAACTGTGTTGAATGAAATAAAGTGTTGACGTATAAGCACCTATGTGCCATCGAGAGTAAACAAGAATCACCATAGATCAATTGGGTCCACACCCAATTTACGAAACACGAAGCAATCGTTTAGACATCCAAAATAAGTGAAGGTATGTGATGGTCGTTAAAGAAAATTCTTAATCTAAGAAACAATATTGCATAACTTTTTGACATTAGCTAGGAGACGGTGAAAGTACACTATTTTGGCATGATCCATGGTATGAGGACCAACCGCTAATCAATAAAGAGGAATTCAGAAATGAGAGGATCAGAGGACCAAACGCTTTCAATAATTTATTTGTTTGTTGTTTAATTCAATTATTTAAGACTATTACGAACTAAATTTTCCTAGGCTTGTCTAGGAAAATACATAAACTCATTTGTTTTTTTTTCATTTTTGAGAATTTTTAATGAAATGTCATTAATTCGTTTTCCCCCCAAAAAATATGCTAGTACCTGTAGACGAATTACGACACTAGAAGAATGATACCTGCAAAAGAAATAAAAATAAGTTAGTTTTAAAAGGAGATATAATTCAAATAATATTTCAAGTTAAATATTTATATTGATTTTATTAGAAAATAATTTTATTGCATTTTATATTATATATAATTATTTTTATATAATAAATAATCACGCTAATTGTAATCTCTGAAAAAATCCCTTTCGTCTTAGTAGCTTAGCACGTATGTGTATGACACATGGCAATACGGGGAACCCGGGGTGGCTTAAGGTTCGATGGTTTTAACCTTAGTTTGCGTGTTATGCATCTTTTTAAAATAAAACATTATCTTAAAAGATTTTGATAGTACTTGACCATTTTTAAAACTAATTATATAAAATAAATTAATTTTTATTTAAATTTTCATAATCTGAGAATTTGTTATAATCAAATGACGCTTTGATTTAAAATCCGGTTTAAATTAATTAAAAATAATAAATTTAAGGAAAAAAATTTTATTTGAAGACAAAGTCGCCAATTAATTTTAGAAAAATCAATTAAAGGGTGTATGTGTACAAATGTACTTTATACTAGAGTTTCATTTTTTTGGTTCAAAGTTTGGTAATACTTGGGAAAAGGCTTTTACGCTTCATCCTTTGTACTTGTCCGAAGACGGTCTCTACTTATAAAGTTGACTTTTGAAAACCAATTGTATCACGTTTTAGTTTTAACCAATTATTCTTATGGGCCTAGTCATGATTCTAGATTTAACGTGATTTAAAATATTGAAACATCAATATTTAAATTCAATTACGTGTTGCGAATGATAACTATGGTGGAAATACCTGAAGAATATTAGTCATTTTTAAAAACATTAGGGTTTTAAAATAAGCACCAAACAAACCTTTGTTGAAATATTTTGTGGAAATATCCCGAAAATATTTAAAATGTATTTTCTATTTTTTTGAGAATTTTAGAAAATGATTAGGAGTCCCAAAATTACAAATATAATTATGGATTTTTAAAAGTGGAACCAAATCAGCCTTAGGACTCCTTAGGACCAGAGTTCTAAGGCTTGAGTCCAATTTTATCGATTGGAGTTCGGAGACCCTCGGTTTGGGCTCGGGAGCTCTCAATCTGAGTACTAGAGTCTTTCGGTCAAGATGTTAAGGACTCCCGGTCCTTAGCTAATCTTAATGTTCTAGGTTTAAAAACTTATCGGTCTGAAGTTAGCCTGGGCTAGGTTTGTCAGTCGAGATGTATAAATCTCTCGGTCTGTGGTTAACTTTGTGCAAAGTTCCTCGGTCCTTGATCTCAGGAGTCTCGGTCCCGTGTCTGGGATTCTCGATCTCAGGTTGGATTTTTCGGTCGCGGGTCCTGGGAGCCTCGGTCCTGAGTTCAAATTTTATCGATCCTAGGTTGGACCTCTTAGTCCTAGGTGAGAATCCTCGATCAGATTTCTCGGTCATTGCTCAAGAACATCGATCTTAGGTCTCGGTCATAACTCAAGAACATCGGTCCTAGGTCTCAGTCTTAGTTTATTTTTATCGGTCCTTGGTCTCGGTCCTAGGCTCACAATTCTCGATCCTCAAGAACACAAAGATTCATCTTTTTTAATTTTTTTTGTATCTCATATTTTATGATCCAAGAGCTTGGGTAGCTTTACAAAGTTTCCAAGAACATGTTGATCAACATCTCAATGTATGGATCAACTTGGATAATGATCAATTTGTTCAGTTTTTTATCAAAAATTGGGTTTTTGATTTTAAGGTTGTTTTAAACTGAAAGGAAATATCCAATAGCTTCCTTATAGCACATATACTTGATTGGTACCAAAACAAGAACACTTATGTTCGTTTTGACCAATTCAAGAAATCAAAATTTTTATTTTATTTTGAAAGTTTTGATTTTGATCAAACATGATCGGGATGGATCAAACATGATCCAAATAGTTGTCCAACATCATTACAATCATATTTGGAAACTTTTTGTGTTGTAATTCGATTGAATTAACCCAAGAACAGTAAACTCGTTTTTTATATTTTTTAAATTTAAATTTAAATTTTGTTTTTTGTTTATTAGATAGATTCTATCCTATCCAGATAGTTTCTAAATGATCCTAGGATCAATATTTAATCATAAAATTCATAAATAGCAAGCATACAAGCTTCTGAAAGTTTAAATATAAAAATTTTAAATTCGAACTATGAATATGAATTTGAGGATGATTGGAATATTACCAAGGATTAGAGAACACTCTTTGATCCTTATGGAGCTTTCTGGATGCACAAATCCGAACTTCCAAGCAATAAACAGAAATTTCGAAAAATTTGAAAACTTCAAGCTTTAATGGAGGATTTTGAATTTCTTTGATTCAAGAGGGCTATTTGGTTGGTTGTCTTCGAAATGACCTTAGGAGGGTATTTATACTACTCCTAAGTCGGTTGGGGGAGCCTAGTGGCTATTTAATGTATTTTGGCTATTATTTAGTTAACTCACGGGAGTAGGTAGTGACAAGGCATGTGGTTGATTGAGATGATTAGGTGGACCAACGAGAGAGTTCCAAAAATCCAAAATCAAAATGATTTTTCATCCTTATCTTCACGGTGTCATGATAAGGAAGATGATCGGAAGCCAAAACGACGTCGTTTTAGGCATGTTTGGACATTCCGTTTTGGCGTCTAACGTTCTATTAGTGTTCTAGCTAATGGTCTATTTCTTGATCTGTTGCGACCTGGGCGCGCTTTTATTCGGCTACAACCGGGTTGTGTGGAAGCGCTTGGAGCGTTGAATGAGTCTTAGCGTCCATTACGCTATCTAATAGACGTGACTCCTACTGTAATACATTCGTGCATTTTCAGTTACACCTGATTATGAATTTATTTTTATTTTAAAACTTTAAGGGTTTGTTTGAAATTTATATTTCTTTCATCTTTTGACTTTAATTTTGATCTTTTCAAATACACAAATTATTAAAATAAATATGGCAAATATTTTACTATTTTATTTTATTATATATTTTTAGGATTTAAATAAATAATTCATTTTAGGTGAATTGGGTACAAAATTCACTCTTAATTATTTATTTTTGTCCTTTCAATTTTTTAAAATTATTTTGAGACATTATGGGTAAAATATTTATCCTAAATAATTTTATTTTTATTTTGTTCTTAACTCATAATTATTTTGATTAATTAACACATTTACTAATTCTAATTAATTGTTTTAAATAAGTTTTGGGCCATGTTAATTATTTTGATCTTATTTATTTAAAAATAATTTAAAATAATTATTTTATTATTATTATAAATTGGAATGTAAATTTTCAATGTTTATGTTAATATTCTATATATTTTATATAATATTATATATCTTTCACATCACCCCGAATCTTATATTACACACAGGGCCGGCCAGGCAAGCCCATGGGCTATGGGCTATGGGCTATGGGCTATGGGCTATGGGCTATGGGCTATGGGCTATGGGCTATGGGCTATGGGCTAGAGACCTACTCTTGGCAGCCCAATTCATATTATATATATAGAGAGAGAGAGGAGGGATAGAGAGAGAGAATTTGGTGAGGGAATTTGGTAAGGGAATGACTTGGCATCACATTTGGTTTGAAAAATGTAAAAATGGGAGGAGAGAGAGAAATTATTTGATTTTTCCAGCAAATAAGATTATGTCACATCATTCCCTCACCAAATTCTCTCACCAAATTCACTCACCTAATCATTTCTCATATATATATATATATATTAACTTTTTTTTACCTTCTCTTTCCCTACCAATGTTAACTTTTTTACATTTTTTTTTCTTTCTATAATCTTTTTATTATATTTTATATTATTCTTTTCTAATTTCTTAATTTAATATATTTCCTTATAATTCTATAATCTTCTTAATTTAATATATATATTTTTTATAAATTCTATAAAATTTGCTTATAAATTCTACGGTTTTATCAATTTTATTTAAAAATTTTGAATTTGCTCTCAAATTTACTAAGGTATGTTTTCTAATCTTCTTCTAATTTATATATTTTAATCTTTATTATAACTATATTGTTTTTTTGAATTAGATATTCAGGTTAAATATATATTTTACTGTATTGTCTTAGTAAATTAAAAATGAATATGTTATTATTTATACTTAATGGTAGTATAATAGTACGATAGATTTTAGTTACTTAGTATTAATCCAAGATATTAAAAAATTATTTTTAAAATACTTAATCTCCTTTTCCTAGAAAATTAGTAATTAATAGGATAGTTATTAGATTTTGAGTTTAGAAATTAGGATTTAAGATTATGTTATATATAAATAATGTCCTAACAATAATGTCATTCCATGTTTGTTGAATAGCTAATTGATAAATGTTATGAAAAAAACTTGTTTTAATATAGGTATTTTATGAATTATGATGAAGAATACAAATCAAAATAGAGTGAGGTTTTGTCCATTTTGAAAACAACTTTCGAATCTTATAATAGATGAATCAAACGACGAAATGATGTAATGGCAAAGTTACTGGTGGGCTCAATTTCTAAATTATTCAATACAAAAAATCAAAATTCTATCTCTTCGACTTCGAGTCTTAGAGATGAAGACATATGTGACAAAGAAAATGATACTATTAAAGATGAAGAAGTAAGTAATGAAGAAAATGATGTCATTAGGGATGAATGTGATAATGATGAAGATGATACTCTTCAATATAAGGTTTTTGAACAACCTACCAATAATAATCTTAGAGATCAATGTGTCAATGAAGAAAATGAAAAGGAAGATGATTAGAAGAATGTATTGATGGAGAAAATGATAAGGAATAGGAAGGTGTTAATGCAAATTACGAGGATGAATGTATTATTAATGATGTGAACTACGATCCGGGAATGTGGGGAAGTATTAACGTCAAAATGAGGATAATATTAGTTATTCGAGTTCCAATTAAGATCATAAAAAAAATGATGCATTTCAATAAGAAACTGTTCGAGGAAGACACTTTTCACCTTCTCTTTATGTACGCCATCTTCCAAATGGTGAAAAGCAAGAAAGGAAGTGGCTTGTGTACTCAAATGAGTTGAATAAGGTATTTTGTTTTTGTTGCAAGTTATTCAAAGATAAACCAATGACAACTAGTTTCGCTGAAGATTGAATTAATGATTGGCATAACTTTCCATTTCAAGTTATTCAAGGATAAACTAATGACAACTAGTATATTATTTAAAACTAATAATTTTTATTTGTGAATAAAAAAAGTGTTGGGTTTAGGGAGTAGGGAATAAGGCTGTTAAAATCTCGAGTTGACTCTTAAAATCCTACGATTTTACGATTTCACGGAAAGTTAACGAGTCTGATTTTAAGTAAACTTTTAAATATGTAAACTCTTACGATTTTAAATTTACGATAATAAGATTTTACGATTTTACGAGTTTATAAATAATTTCGATTTTACAATTTTACATTTAAAAATAAATTTATATTTAAAAATTAAAAAATAAAGTTATTATTTATTCAAATAAATAAATTAATATAATTAATTTTGTAAGTATAATATTTTAATAGTGTTATTTATTTATTATTAATTTTTAATTAATTTTATATTTAAATATATAAAAAAATTAATTTGGTTAAGTATAAAATATTTTATTATATATATAAATAATAATATATAACTGTTATTTTTTCAAATTAAACTCTTACGATTTTAAGTAAACTCTAGATTTTACGAGTTTATAATTGGCTAACAATTTTACGTAAACTCTCGATTTTGACAACCTTAATAGGGAAACTCAACATTGTGGGTCGACACTGATTACACGTGATAAGTTAATATATTATCTCTATACATAATTATAAGTATTATATATGTTATTATGTTCATTATTATATATAATTTAATAATAATAATAATAATGTAGCATGGACAACATGAAATAAACTGGGCGTTCTTTTGACTTCATAAAAGACGCAATATGTTGCGTTTGGTCGATGGAGGAAGATGGGAGGTAGACGTTGGGTTCAATTCTTGACAATTCCCTTTCTTTTAATTTATCGCATGGTTGGTAAACAAATCCCCGGTCGGGTAATAAAAATCATCGTCAACAACCCCATTAGGTCGTAGCATGAAAACAAATACAACATCCTACATATGTTGGAGATTTTATAATCTCCCACTAAAACTTAAATCATAATCTATGATGTCCTAGATCCATACCCGTTCATGATATATGAAAGACAATAACGAAATACATACATGAATCCTTTGGCATGATTATTTAGGAAATGGTCTTCTAAAATTGCAGAAATCTGAATTCTTTAGTTCTCCGATAATGGGGATTCAGAGAGAGAGAGAAAACGTGATCTTTTCTTAGATCTCCTTAAGTCACGACTTTATTCCCCTTTATATATTTTTTGACTTTGAGGGACCATAACCGCTTTAATAATAAATGATGTTTATTTCTAATTTGGCCCCTCAACAAATTAGAAATATCGCAAGGTATCCACAATTTATTATTCATAACAAAAATGTTCTTAAATCAAAATCTTAAATAACCTTAGATCACATAATATTGACTTATTATATTCAATGACCATATACATTCATTTAAATATATAAATGTCCCATTAAATTCTAACAACATAGTCTAAATATTATAGTCAATCCCAAACAAGAATCTTATTAAATTAAATCATAATGTAAAATTTGGACACAAAGGTTTCAACCACCTCCTAAACCCATAAAGTATTCACAAGCATCATCCATAATGCATTTTGCCTACTTGAAACAATACAATAAATTTTACCAAGGACAAAGCCATCACTACCAAGTTCTCAAAAATATTTGAAACTAGTTCTTACATTCTCAGTTCAACATGAACCTTCTCAACTAGTCTACGTTATTCATACATCACATACAAAATGGAAATGAAATACAAGAGAAAACGATAAGCAATCAAACAAACAAAACGTTGTTTCCTTATATTATCGACTTTCTAGAAATCTGTTTCATTACAGAGGAGGATTGGGAACTTAAACAAATTTTCTTAAAGGTTCTGAGACGAACTTGAGACAGCCTCCATTCGAATGGGGATCATTTTGGTCTCCGAGAACTGAGCCCAAGAATTCCCTCCTTTCTCTTAGCTCTTTTTCTTTTCCATTCTCGTGAGAGATTTGTTGGTTAATTAAATGTTCGTAGTGGAATAATTTATAGATCTAATCTAAACATCTAATCATATGATCATGCATAATTGATAGAATCATGATATATAGTTTATAGAAATATACCTTTGATGCATGAACCGGATCAGATCTGGTAGTAATGAATAGTCGAGAGCCCCACGTGTTGCTCCTCTACTTGGTCCACACGAGCCCGACTAGATCTCTTTATTTTCGACTGCTAGGACGAAAAAGACAAAGGGGAAGCAATCAAATTGCTAGATTAAAAGATGATTTCTTCCTCTTGGAGTTCTCACCGTAATATAGCAAAAACCGTTTTAAAAAGGAACAATTCTCTCTCTATTCACTTGCGTTTTCTTGCAAATAATTGAATCCTTTTGTATTAAATAAAATTTCATAATTAACCATTAATTATATATTATTTTATTTCACAAATAAATAATATTTCTTATTATTAATAATATCTAATATGTATTAATTATATATTATTTTATTTCACAATCTTAACTCCATAATTAACCATTAATTATATATTATTTTATTTCACAATCTTAACTCCATAATTAACCATTAATTATATATTATTTTATTTCACAAATAAATAATATTTTTTATTATTAATAATATTTAATATGTATTAATTATATATTATTTTATTTCACAAATAAATAATATTTCTTATTATTAATAATATCTAATATGTATTAATAATTAACCATCTTTCTCGTTTATCTAGTCGGTCAACTCTAAGTGTGTGACCTCATAGGACCCGATTATAATAGTTATAGGTTTAACCTCATTAATCGTAGTTGGCTTCTAGCAAAGCACTACGACTCCTAAAATAATCGGATTAAATTATATCTGTTAATTTGTCCTATCCAAGTTTAGTCATTGCACATTAAATTAAAGGACACAATTCCTTCAATCTCCCACTTGTCCTTAAACAAGTGTGCAATATAAGATACCTTTGTCTCTTAATGTCTTATTTGATGATATGGTAACATTCATACCTTTCTATCAAATATGTTTCTTGAACTCTGAGTTTGAACTGTCAATTAAACGGATGATTCATATTAATCCATCCGAGCATGGCCATGCATTTTCAGTTCTCGCTCTTCAAGTGGCCGAGACACCATTCCTGTTCAATGTATCACAGTATACATGAAGTAGGAGGACTTCTCCATTCTTGTATGACTATGGCTCCCACTCAATTTTTAGCAATCCCAACTACTGCCTTTATAACTCCCTTTTACGGAAAGCGTTTAATAGTGTCAAAGAAATACCAATCATCAAGTGAGGCCACAACATACTCATGTCTGAGGAATCTACTAAACATGGTTTAACTTAAAACTCTACAATCTCTTTTGGAGAGTCTTAAGGTGGGTCAGTCTTACATGTATCATCCATACACATATATGTAATTGACTAGACATCTCCATGTCCTTATAGCCCATGAAACCTGACGCTATCAGTCAGCTTATAATATAGTAACTTATAAAATCATCTATGTCCATTTGATGATTTCAAACTATAGACTTTTAATAATTCAAAACTTCATTTCACTTAATGGGGTTTCATTCACCAGAACACTTAAGGTGACCCCATTTGTTAATAATGAATTATTTGGACATATTATTCAATATCGATAAAAACAATATAAATAAGGATGAAATATCATATATCATAAAATCATCAAGTCAAACATAAAACTGGTGTCTAACACTCATAAATACAAAATGTAATACAAAAGCAAACTCAAAGTCATTCTCCAATGTTCTTGAAACCCTTAGCCCTAGTGTGACTCTCATGCTTGGGCATAGGCATAGGTTTGGTTAATGGATCTGCAATGTTGTCATCAATATGCACCTTACACATCCTAATATCACCCATAGTGATGATGTGTCGAATAAGGTGATACTTTCTCATAACGTGTCTAGATTTGGAGCTCGAACTCGGTTCCTTTTCCTGAGCTATGACACCATTGTTGTCACAATAGATGTCGATAGGCATTGAAATGCTAGGAACAACACTGAGTTCATCTAGGAACTTCCTCATCCAAACGGCCTCCTTTGCTGCTTCACTAGCAGCAATGTACTCAGCCTCTGTTGTAGAATCGGCTATAGTACCTTGCTTGGAGCTCTTCCAGCTCACAGCTTCTCCGTTAAGGATAAAGACATAACCCGATTGAGACTCAAAGCCATCTCGGTCAGTATAAAAGCTTGCATCAGTATAGCCTTGTACGATCAATTTTTCATCTCCCCCATATACTAAGAAATCATCCTTTATTCTTATTAAGTACTTCAGGATATTCTTAGTTGCACTCTAGTGTGCTTCTCCAGGACTTGATTGGTATCTGTTACACATGCTCAAAGCATATGCAACATCTGGACGTGTACATACCATGACATACATGATAGATCCTATAGCAGAAGCATATGGGATCTTGTTCATCTTCTCAAGCTCAGCAGGTGTTTTAGGACACTTCGTCTTCCTGAGATATACACCTTGTTGAATGGGTAAAAATCCCTTCTTGGAATCTTGCATCTTGAATCTATTAAGAATCTTATCAATATAAGTTCCTTGACTTAATCCAAGAAGCCTCTTAGATCTATCTCTATAGATCTTAATTCCAAGTATGTACTCGGCCTTTCCTAAGTCTTTCATTGAGAAACATTTCTTCAGCCATTCTTTTACGGACTCTAGCATCGGAATGTCATTCCCAATAAGTAGTATGTTATCCACATACAAGACTAAGAAGGCTGCCTTACTCCCACTAAACTTCTTGTAAAGACAAGGATCCTCTTCGCATTTAATGAATTCAAACTCTTTGATCTTTTTATCAAATCGAAAGTTCCAACTCCTAGATGCTTGCTTAAGTCCATAAATGGACATCATAAGCTTGCATACCTTCCCAGCATGATTTGGATCTTCAAAACCTTTAGGTTGTGTCATGTACACATTCTCTTCCAAAAAACCATTTAGAAAAGCGGTTTTGACATCCATTTTCCATATCTCATAGTCATAATATGCAACAATATCTAGGATTATCCTAATGGATCTAATCATGACAACTGGTGAAAATGTCTCGTCATAGTCTATACCATGAATTTGTCTAAAACCTTTAGCAACTAGTCTTGCCTTGTAAACAGATGCATTTCTATCCTTGTCATTTTTGAGTTTGAAAATCCATTTGCTTCCTATGGGTTTTACCCCATCTGGCAAATCTATCAAGTCCCATACTTGATTTTCAAACATCGAATCCATTTCAGACCTCATGGCGTCAAGCCATTTATTGGAGTCTAGACCCGTCACTGCTTGCTTATAGGTCGAAGGTTCACTATGTTCTAGCATAAGAACATCAAGGCTTACATTTAAGATGAAATCATCATAACGTCTTGGTTGTACCCTTGGCCTTTCCGATCTACGAGTGGGTTCAACTTGTTCAACAACTAAATCCGGAACATGATCTACAACTGTTTGTAGATCCTCTTGTTCTGGTTCTTGGATGTTCTGAGGCCCTAAGCCTTCAAAAGTAATCATCTCTGCATCGACATCATCCATGTCATTTTGTTGTTGAGTTTGTTGCTCTTCATCATCTTGAACTGTTTCAAGATGAATATTTCTCCCACTTGACTTGTTGGAAAGGAACTCTCTTTCCAAAAAGACACTATCCCTTACAACAAACACCTTTTGCTGAGTTGGATTGTAGAAGTAATATCCAAAACTTCCTTTTGGATACCCTATAAAAAAACATTTATCTGATTTTGGGGCAAGCTTCTCTGTTTGTAAACGCTTTACATAAGCTTCACATCCCCATATTTTCAGAAAAGACAACTTTGGAACCTTTCCAGTCCATATCTCATATGGAGTTTTGTTTACAATTCTTGACGGAGTCCTATTTAGTGTAAGTACAGCGGTAGTGAGGACATATCCCCAGAAGGATACCGGAAGATTAACAAAACTCATCATTGATCGGACCATGTCTAACAAAGTCCTATTTCTCCTTTCAGACACACCATTTAACTGAGGTGTTCCTGGGGTAGACAACTGTGTGACTATCCCACAGTTTTTCAAATGATGATCAAATTCGTGGCTCAAGTACTCACCACCACGATCAGATCAAAGTGCTTTTATTTTCTTGCCACTTTGAGTCTTTACTTCGTTTTGAAATTCCTTGAACTTTTCAAAGGACTCTGATTTATGTGACATAAGGTAAATATACCCATATCTACTCATGTCATTAGTAAATGTGATGAAGTATTTATAGCCACCTCTAGCTTCAGTGCTCATTGGACTACATACATCAGTATGTATTAAGCCCAATAGTTCAGTAGCCCTTTCAAACGTTCCTTTGAAAGGTGACCTTGTCATCTTGCCCATCAGACATGATTCACATGTATCAATGGATTCAAAATCCATGTCTTTTAGAAGCCCATCTTTGTGGATCTTCTTCATGCGATTCGCATTAATGTGACCCAATCGACAATGCCATAGGTAGGCCTCACTCAAACTATTTAATTTTTGCCTTTTTTATTTATGTTATACAATTCTGATTTGAGATCCAATACAAAGAGTCCATTACTCATTGGAGCAGTCGCATAGAAAATATCATTCTTAAAAACATAAATATTTCCATTTTTAATGCTAAATTCAAAACCTTCAGAATGTAATACAGCAACCGAAACAAGGTTCTTAGTAATGCAAGGAACATAATAACAATTATTCAGTTCTAATATTAAACCAGAAGGTAAAGATAGACTTAAATCTCCTACGGTAAGTGCAACAACACTTGCTCCATTTCCAACGCGCAGGTCTATCTTTCCTTTCTTCACTTGTCTTTTATTTCTAAGTCCCTGTACATATTAAATAATGTGAGCACCACATGTAGTATCTAATACCCAAGTAGGACCATTATTTAATGTGAGAACATCGGTTGTCATAATCTCAATAACATAAATACCTGAAGTGGAACTCACAGTCTCGTTCTTCTTGTCTTCTAGGTACTTGGGACAATTTATTTTCCAGTGTCCCTTGGCCTTGCAGTAAAAACAATCATGATCAGCAGCCATCTTTGGCTTCTCACCACCCTTGGGTTTGGCAACTTGCTTGTCTTTCCCTTGGTTATTGTTCTTTTTCTTAGCCACCTTCTTAAACCTCTTCCCATTGTTGACATTTAAAACTTCCTTCTTCTTGTCATCAATAATATTGCCTTCAGCATTTTTAAGCATGTTATGGAGCTCATTCAGATCATGTTTTAGACCATTCATATGGTATTGCATTCTAAATGGTGCAAAACCATCATGTAAGGATCTAAGAACAATATCAGTGGTCAACTCTTGGTCATATGGGGTCCCTAGATTTTCCATCCTCTTGAAAAGCCCAGTCAGGCTAATCACATGAGGACTCACTGGTTTTCCCTTCACAAGCTTGCTATCAAGTATAGCCTTGTGAGTCTCATATCGCTCTATCCTTGCATGATCCTAAAACAGCGTTTTCAGTTCAGTTATGATAGTATAAGCATCAGAATGCAAAAACCTCTTTTGCAATTCAGGCTCCATTGTAACTAGCATGAGGCAAGTAACAGGTAATGCTTCAGTTTTCACCCGAGTTGATGTTGCCTTCTCCTCATCTGATGAGGTTCCGGTCACAGTAGGGATAGGGGTAGTTAGGACGTCCTCACGTCCCTCAAACCTGAGAATAATTCTTAGATTCCTTTCCCAATCAAGGAAGTTCGTTTCATTGAGCTTGTTTTTCTCAACAATTGAGCGCAGAGAGAATTTCAAATTATCGTTCGACATATTCTACAGAATATAAATGACATACAAATTAGTTCATGTTTTGAAATTTGCAAAATACTTATAATTGAACAATTTAAAATAAGTGAATGCACATTTTATTCAAGTTTTTATAGTCCCTTATGAATAAAATGATTCCAAGATCCCATTACAGACAATCCCCAACGTACTTTTGCACTGCCTTAGGTCTTGTGTGTTCAAGGTAAGTAACAATTACTAATTATAACTTCTTATAATTCTTGGTTGATGATCCACATCCAATGTAGGATTCATCCTCATGCCTCAAGATCCAAAACTTTGTCTTTTGGTCTCTTATTGGGTACAACCGTATCAAGGTTTATGAATCCCCGTATAGATTTATCCTCAAGAGCCTAAGGTTGAGGAAAGATACCCTCACTTTTGTGAAACCTATCCAACCAAAACCATAAACTTCATGGGTCATGACACGGAAAGGCATTGCCCCAATTTTCTTTAGGAACTTAAATTTTGATTGTCTTTTATTTATTAGTGAAAATTATTATAAATAAAAACAATGCAATGAAAATTGTGATCCTAGTATGGCCCCTAAGATTCAAAAAAAAAATATATAAAGAACTAAACTTCTTTGGTCTCCATGCTTGCACCCTTCATGGATCTCCATCCTTGAACTTCATGCTTCTTATTTGTATTGCATAATTATTTATAATAATCTAATTATCAAAATAAATTACAAAATACATAACGATACGTAGATCGTGTTATAAGAAAACATAACGATGCTCAGATCGTATTTCTGGGCCATACTAGAAAAATATTAATCTTTAATAAGTGAGATTTCCTAACTTTTAGAAAACAAATATATCATATTTGTTTGATCCAAATATTTATATAATCCAATTAAAATAAATATTTCTTTTATTTTCTTAAAGATAGTTTTACATCTTAATCTATGTAAAATTATATCATCGATATAGATCCGCATCAAAATTAACAGTTAATTTATTGATCCTTTCAATATATGCAACCTGACTCTGATACCACTATTGGTTAATTAGATGTTCGCAACGGAATAATTTATAGATCTAATCTAAACATCTAATCATATGATCATGCATAATTGATAGAATCATGATATATAGTTTATAGAAATATACCTTTGATGCGTGAACCGGATTAGATCTAGTATTAATGAATAGTCGAGAGCCCCACGTGTTGCTCCTCTACTTGGTCCACACGAGCCCGACTAGATCTCTTTACTTTCGACTGCTAGGACGAAAAAGACAAAGGGAAGCAATACAATTGATAGATTAAAAGATGATTTCTTTCTCTTGGAGTTCTCACCGTAATATAGCAAAAGCCGTTTTAAAAGAGGAACAATTCTCTCTCTATTCACTTGCGTTTTCTTGCAAACAAGTGAATCCTTTTGTATTAAATAAAATTCCATAATTAACCATTAATTATATATTATTTTATTTCACAAATAAATAATATTTCTTATTATTAATAATATCTAATATGTATTAATTATATATTATTTTATTTCACAATCTTAATTTCATAATTAACCATTAATTATATATTATTTTATTTTATTTTACAATCATAATTCCATAATTAACCATTAATTATATATTATTTTATTTCACAAATAAAAAATATTTTTTATTATTAATAATATCTAATATGTATTAATTATATATTATTTTATTTCACAAATAAATAATATTTCTTATTATTAATAATATCTAATATGTATTAATAATTAACCATCTTTCTCGTTTATCTAGTCGGTCAACTCTAAGTGTGTGATCTCATAGGACCCGATTATAATAGTTATAGGTTTAACCCCATTAATCGTAGTTGGCTTCTAGCAAAACACTACGACTCCTAAAATAATCGGATTAAATTATATTTGTTAATTTGTCCTATCCAAGTTTAGTCATTGCACATTAAATTAAAGGACATGATTCCTTCAAGATTCTCCCTTTTGGTGTCTCTCCCTATCTGTCTTTTATCATTACCCCTTTTGGTGTCTCTTCCTACCAAGGTTGTTAAAATCTCAAGTTTACTCTTAAAATCTTACGATTTTATGATTTCACGATTTCACATTAGGTTAACGAGTCTGAGTTTAAGTAAACTCTAATAGGTAAACTCTTACGATTTTAAATTTACAATAATATGATTTTACGAGTTTATAAATAATTTTGATTTTACAATTCTATACGATTTTACTATTAAAAAACAAATTTGTATTTAAAAATTAAAAATAAAAAAATAAAAAATAAAGTTATTATTTATTTAAATAAATTAATTAATATAATTAATCTTGTAAGTACAATTTTTTATAGTGTTATTTACTTATTATTATTTTTTAATTAATTTTATATTAAAATATATAATTTTTTTTAAATTAACTAAATATAAACACTTAATTAAATATATAAATAATAATAATAATAATATATAACTATTATTTTTCATATTAAACTCTTACGATTTCATGTAAACTCTAAATTTTATGAGTTTACAACTAGTTAACAATTTTACGTAAACTCTCGATTTTGAGAGATCCTATCTTGGTTTTGTTTAGTGCCTCGTGCTCTCCCTTCTCTTTTGTCCTTTTTCTTCTCTTCTTTTTATCTAACTTTCTCATATCTCTCTTTTGTCCTTTTTTTTTTTTTTTTATCATTTAATTGTTTGGTTTGGAGTCTAAGTGGCGACATGCTATGTTTAGGCTTGTTTGATTTCCATTCAATTATTTTCAATCTACAAAATAAAACAAATTAATTTAAAAGATATAATTCATTTTGAATTTATTTTAATTTGTTTAGCTTATTGTAATAGTTGATTTTATTGAAATAATACAAAAATTTTATTATAAATAAGGTGTAAGATGTGATTGTCTATAATATGATATTTTTATTTTTAAAATATTTAATAAATACTTATTATTTTAATATATTTACATTTTATTTTATTTTTAAAATTAATATATATATATATATTTGTAATTTTAAAATAACTAATAAATTTAAATATTTAAATTAAATCTTTATTTTTAAAATTGATTAATTCTATATAAATAAATATTAAGAAAAATATATAAATATAAACTAATGAATAGAAAATTTTATTTTACATTTTTCTTTTTTTTTTTAGTTAGTAAAAATATTGTAAAAATATTATATATAAAATATAAAGAAATATGTAATATTATATAATTATTATATAACTGAGAAAATAAATTAGTACATAGTTTTTTTATTAGGTAAATTGATATAATTATTTTGATTATATATAATAATATAATATAATATGTATATATATATATAAATTTGTAAACGATTTTTTTTTTATAAAAGATAAAATATAATATTAAATTATTGATTAGAGAAAAAATTAGGAGTTATTATTATTCACTTTTATGCATTTATAAAGTTTTGTTAGAATTATATATAATTTTTTTATTATTATTTTAATATATTTAAATTAAATTTTTATTTTTAAATTTGATTAATTCAGATATATATATAATTAAATATAAACTAATAAAGAGAAAGTTTTATTTAACATTTCTTTTTTCTTTTTTAGTTAGTAAAAATATTATATATATAAATAAAAATAGATATGTAATATTATATATTGATAAAATAAATTAAGAAAGATATTGTTCTTAATTAGGTGAATAGATATAATTATTTTTATTATATATATAAATAAATAAATATGTAATATTATATATATAAATATAAAAATGAGTAATAAATTTTTTTTTATAAAAGATAAAAATTATTTATATAAAATTAATGATAAGAAAGAATATAATTAGAAAAATAAATTATAAAATATAAAATAGAAGATAGAAATTTGATGATTTGAGAAATATAAATAAATTAGAGAGATATTTTTTTTAATTAGGATAAGAGATAGAATATTTTATTATAATATATATATATATATATTATTTTATTAATAAATTTAATTAAGATAATAGATCTAGAAGAGAATATAATAAAGAAAGTAAATAAAGAAATTAGTTATAATTATAGAGGAGAGAAATCAAATAATTTATGAATAAAATGATTTATGAAAGATAAATACTGTGAAGAGTTTGTGTACTGTAATATATATATATATATATATTAATAAGAACAATTATTAAAAAATACTATTTTTTTCTTATCACTTGAAGAATGTATATGTATAACTATTTTAACTGTCAAATCAATTATTTCTTTAACTAAAATTTTATTAAATCTAAATTTATATATATGTTGAAAATTTAGTCATTAAAAATTTATTCAAAAAAGTTTTAGGAACAATATAAATAAATTGTGTCAAACACTAGTCCATTATTAAAAAAATTGTCAACAATAATCTGCTATTTAAAACCAACTATTAAAAAAGACATGTGCTACATAGTAAAATTTTATTCAAACAAATTTTAACAAATTCCTTCCTTAAACTATATTATATGTCCCTTTTAATTTATTTTTATTTTTTTTGTCATAAAATCAGTTAACTATTCTTCGGTAATGTTCTTCGGTCATGCAATGAACAATGTTTATCAAACTTATTGAATGAATCTCTAATTAAGTCATGCAATGAACAAAGTTTATCAAACTTATTGAATGAATCTCTAATTAAGTGATAACAAGTATCAATGTGCTTACCCCTTTAATATAAACCTTAGACGAAGAATAGAAATAATACCACACTAATAACATTTTAAAATAATTTTATAATAAAAATATTATCATAAAAAATTGTAATTCATTTGGAGGTGACTTATAGAGTTTTGTAAAATTCTTCTCAGCTTACTTAACACACTACCTAAGTTGATGCCACCAATTCAACTTTAGTAGAGGAAAATATAACAATAGTTGTTTTCTAGATGACCATGTTAGAGCTCCTCCTCCATCATAAAAAAATATATCTGGATGTGATTCTACGATAATCAACATTAGCTCTATAGTCACTGTAGATATACCCAACAAATTCTCTTTATTTTTCTTTTTAATATAGTACACTCAATCCAATAGCCTCACTTATATACTTCAGTATCTTTTTACAAGATTCAGAGACTCCATATACTTGTTATTTCATCTACAAACATCAAGTCATCTATAGTTATTCTAAGGTAATTCTAATCATTTGTTTTTAATTTGTTGGATGAATTTAATTTCCACACACTTTCATCCTTATTTAGAAGGATTGAATTTTGGACAGGATTACAACAAACTATTCTAAATCTTTCCAACATCTCACTTATGAAAATTCTATTGTTATCTTGTTTTACCTTAACTTCTATAAAAATTCATCAACCCCTCAAAATTTTACATCATTGTTTTTTTAAGACATCAATCATCTGCTCACTACTTCCCTGTTAAAATCAAATCATCAACATACAAACTAACAATTAAATATTTTTCCTTATATAATTATTTTAACAAACAAAAATAGTTTAGATGAGCACTTTTCAAAATCTTGTTCTATAAAATAAGCTTCAATTTTGAAGAATTATGCCTTTCGAGCTTTTTCCATGCATAACAAGTTTTTCTGGTTTATAAACTTTGTCCTCCACCTTTTCTCAAATCACTTTGGCTAGTCAATAAATAGTTACTCAAGTAATTTTGCATGAAATGCACTTTTCGCGTCCATTTCATAGAGCCTTTGTTGAGCCTCTATTGCAATGATCATACGAATAGTACCAACAAGATACATGAAATGCACTTTTCGCGTCCATTTCATAGAGCCTTTGTTGAGCCGCTATTGCAATGATCATACGAATAGTAATACCAACAAGATACATGAGAAAATACTTCGCCCATTTTTTGAGTGTATCCATTAACCACTAATCTTGCCTTATGTTTATCAATTTCTCTTCAATTAATTTAGTTTTAAAATCCCACTTCACTCCAATCGTTTTGTTCCCATTGAAAGTTTCACTATTTATAGGTATTCTTCTGTTACCGTAGCTAAAATTACAACTTATAATTTCAACAATCTCAGAATAGTTGTATGGAGAGTTATGTGTTATGTTTATGATAGGCTTAGTAATGTTGTATGGACAGTTATGTATAGTGGGGTATGAGATAATTATGGAAGCTATGTAACCGTTAAGGTTTGAAGATTTTATCTTATCCAAACCCGGTTACATAACTTTCATAACAATCCACTACCCCACTACACATAACTGCCCATACAACATTATGTTACAAGTTAGGGTTTGATAGAGTATTGATTTATATGGTTTTATGGATTTATGACAACGTAAGCATGATTTTCAAGAAGAATAAAAGATTTATCAGTTGATTAACAACCAATAATTTAAGGAAGAAGAGAGAAGAAGAGATTTATAAATTGATTAACAACCAAGAATCAAGGAAGAAGAGAAGAAGAAGAGATATGTCAATGATTAACATTTAACAGCCAAGAATTCAAGGAAGAAGGGGTAAAGGTACATATCACCTTAAATTTTTCCATATATATTGATAAAGAGGTTTGAGATTTTATAAAGGTTACATAACTTCTATAACTATCCTCTACCCCAACTGTTACATGACTGATTTTTATAATTATCCACTACCCAACGGTTACATAACTGTCCATACAACATTACTACGCATATCATAAACACAACACACACACAAAACTGCCCATACAACTATACTGAAACTACTAGCTATAATCTAGCTATAATTTTAGCTAATTCTTGCTTTGGTTTATTTCCATGTTGTAAACATCTTAGGGAATTGAATATTCAATGTTTCAAAAAAAATCAATGCTTTGTCTTTAGGATTTAATCCTTCACCTTCAACCAAAACTTTGTCTACGATGCATTCTGATGTTCACATCAAGATAGGAGGTGGTTAAGGTAGGTTTCAACGGAAGTACAAAGGGCATCTATCCCCCATTGTAGAATTGTCTGGCGATACGTACTAATTTATATGATTTTATAGATTTATGGCAACAAAAATAAGATTTTTCAAGAAGAATAGAAGATGTGTCAATTGATTAACAACAAGATTTCAAGGAAGAGAGAGATATGTAGATTGATTAATAGCCAATAAAAAGAGAAAAAGAGATATTTCAATTGATTAACAACCGACAATTCAAAGGAAGGAATAATTAATTGTACATGTCAACCTTCAGTTTTTCCATATTCATTAATAAAGAGATTTGTGAATTTATCTTACCCAAACCTAAACGGTTACCCATGCAACATTACTAATACTACGTAAATTCCCATGTAACTAAAATTATTAGCTATAAACTTAGATATTTTGACAGATTCACTTACTCTTATTTTTACTAATTCTTGCTGTGTTAGCCAAAGAGTGCTTTCAGAAATAGTGATAAAAGGTAATCTAGTTATGTCCCGTTCCACATTGCCATAACATTGGTTTCACAACTTGACACAGCTGCAGAGACTATTTTTTTTTTCTACTATGACTTTGTCTTCAAGTGTCACCTTCTCTTCTCAACATTGATTTTAAAGAGCATGTTTGAGCTCAATTAAGGTATTAATCCTCTCCTCCGATGACAAATTTGATAAGATGTAGACAGATTTCTAAACACACCAATAGTGAATATGATTTGTAGTGTCTTTCAGTTCGACAAATAATAACTCTACGAAGGTATAAATTAGTGTTAGAGAGGCCTCGCTAATGGAGCTTCCTCCCTGCTGGGACCTTCGAAACAAATCTCAATTTAGGGTTTATGATTTCATCAAAAGGAAAATTTGTAAGAGTTTTAGATCTAAATAGATGTTAGTCAGGAGATAAAGTCGAAAATTTCACCTCCATTGCAACAAAACTCTTTTCTATATTCGAAAGCAAACATATCCGGTATTAATAACTCAATCATCTATGTCATCTGAATATTGGGATGCTAATTTTCTCTAAAACATATCGGGTATTAATAACCCAATCATCTATGTGATTTGAATATTGGGATGCTACTTTTCTCAATACTCATATCTCATCAGCCGACTTCTCAGCATGCTTTGGACAATAAATCTCCATATGAATATGTGTATAAACAAACACCTAATTAAGAATTTTTAATCTGCATGCTATCCTCAAAAATAAGATTTCCATTCTACATTGAAATAACATAGATTTCTCATCGAAAACAACATATAGCTGTAGAGACTGATTTGATTTTCACTTCAAGTGTCACCTTCTCAACATTAATATTAAAGAACATGTTCTACCTCAATTTTTGGTACTAATCCTCTCCTCAGATGCTAAATTTGATAAGATGTAGCCGAGATTTCTAAACACGCCAATAATGAAAATGATTTGGTGCGTCTTTCAGTTCGTCTAATAATAACTTTACGAAGGTAATAGATTAGTGTTAGAGAGGTCTCGTTAATAGAGCTTCCTCCCTGCTGGGACCTTCGAAAATAATAAATATCAATCTAGGGTTTATAATTCTTAATCAATTTGTTGTAAGAGTTTTAGATCTAAATATCAATCGAAAGCAAACTTGGGCGATAACGCATAATTGTGCGCTTCTTCCATAGGACCTTCGTATAAGCAAATTCAATAGATAGATCGAGAAATTAAGATGAAAATAACTAGCTCAGGGAATACGAACCGTAGAAAAGTTCATCTTGCGAGATTACTGGATCCCGCAATCATATGTTTTCTAACATTCTCGTCATTGCCATACATACATACATAAACTGTAACTAGCTAATCTCTCTCTCTGAGTTGTTTGATTCAGATGTAGAAGAAGATGAGAAACTTCTACGAGCTTATAAATCCAAGGCAGGGGCAGGCGGCTGAAGAGCAGCAATAGAGTTGTGCGCTGGTGTATATTAGGGTTTTATTGGGCCCTCGTCTTCTCTTGAGCCCACAATATATTCAAAATTTATATTTCATTAGAATGGGTCTTTTTTTTTGCACCAATTTTGTTTATTTTTATTTTTATAAAGAAAATAGGTGAGATATTTTATAAATAAATAAACTATACTAAAAATATATAAATAAACTTTTTCGACATTATTTTTAATTTTATCAAAAAAAAAAAAATTGAAAATTAATAACTAATGTTTTAATGTCTTTCTAATTAAGTTTAAAAATAAACATTTTTCACACTTTTTAAATTTTGTCAAGTTATTAGTAAAATGCAAAATTGTTATCGGCTTATTCTCGGAACTAGGTTAATGTACTCTTTAAGACAGTCCATTTACTTAAAAAAAATATTAATATATTTATTTAAAAATGTATTATTTTTTTAAATATAAAATATTATAATATCGTGTTTCAAGATAAAAAAGTGATAATTTTTATTTGATTTGGTTCAAATATTATCAAAAACAATTTTTTATTAAAATTTTAAACTAGACATATAAAAATAAATCAAATTTTTTTTTATGTTAGACTTGGTAGAACAAAATTTGGACCGGCTCTACATAGTATATTAAAAAAAATTGTTAAATAATTTGTGGAGTTGTACTTTTCCAATTCAGATCTTCTGCTACCGATTGTTGTGTTTCCCTGTGGCGGACCAATCAGATTGCAGCATTATTATTTTAATAATAAATCAATTTGGGTAGGAGACGGAGGGAGGGAGAATCCGGAATCCGGGTTTCGTCCCGGGTTCACACAGGACGCCGTTAACGGCAGCGCCTGTTAACGGCATCAATTAATATAATAATCATATAGCACCCGGATAAGATATCTTCGCTCAGGGCACCGTGTTAGAGGGAAGGGTGAGATGCGATGGGAGCGAAGATCTACACGCCCGTTGCCCTGACCCTCATGTAAACCCCCCATACCCACCCATGAGAAGACCGCTTGCCTTTCATAAAAATACACTTACACGTCTATGTAAAGACCAAAATGACAGGGATTTTATATTTCCGTTTATTAAATATTAATTTAATTTATTGGAAATCACATGCAGCGATATAATATTCGCTTCAAGTAATTCATTCATTTTTTTTTTAGGAATTTCATTTAATTTTTTATTTCATTTTTTGGCTTGGAGACACTCAGGAGCGAAGATATATTTGCTTCAATTAATTTTAATAATTATATTTCCGTTTATTAAATATTAATTCAATTAATTCATATTTTTTTTATTAATTTTATTTAATTCTGTTATTTAATTTTTTTTTGCCTGGAGACCCTCAGGAGCGAAGATATATTTGCTTCAATTAATTTTAATAAAACCTCATGTAAACCCCCCATACCCACCCATGAGAAGACCGCTTGCCTTCCATGAAAATACAATTACCCATCTATGTAAAGACCAAATTGACATGTATTTTATATTTCCGTTTATTAAATATTAATTTAATTTATTGGAAATCACATGCAGCGATATAATATTCGCTTCAATTACTCGGCTCTAAATTTTTTTGTTTTTTTAATTTAAGTTTTTTGGCTTGGAGACCCTCATGAGCGAAGATGTATTTGCTTAAATTTATTTTAATGAAAACATCATGTAAACCCCCCAACCCACCCATGAGAAGACCGCCTGCCTGCCATGGAAAGACACTTACCCGTCTATGTGAAGACCAAAATGACAGGGATTTTATATTTCCATTTATTAAATATTAATTCAATTAATTGAAGATGACATGCAGCAACCGAACAAATCTTCGCCTCAATTACTGGCTATTTTTTTTTTGTTTTTTTTTATTTCCCTTTATTAATAAATGTTAATTCAATTAATTTAAAATGGCATGCATCGATATAATATTCGCTTCAATTAATTCATTCATATTTTTTAGTTTTTTTATTTAAATTTTTTGGCTGGTAGAGAATATTTGTTCGCCTAGACCATGTTCCATGTAAAATGGATTGAATAGTCGCTTCTCGAGAGAACACTTATTCGCCCCTAGTCCCTGTGTCATGTGACATGGAATGAATAGTCGCTTTTCGAAAGAAGACATGTTCGCCCCGGTTACATGAATATATATACCCCCTAATATGATTATTTTATAATCATTTCCACCCGATTCATCTCTCTCTCTTCCTGCCTCCTTTCACGGCGATTCGCAACCGGCTCCCCGTCGACCAAACCAGAATCAACATCTTCACGACTCCACAATGGTACGTATTCCTGAATAGTAACTTTTCATATTTAGGATTATGGAACTACTAAACTAGATTCTGTTATGTGATGTTGTTGTCTCGTTAATCTTTAGGAAACCCTACTCTCAAAATGTCACCTTCAATGTAAATCCATCGTATTTAGGAAAACTTACCTGGTGTTAGGTTTTGGGATATTATTTCCATGAAACCCTAGTACATAGTAACAAAGACCGTTTTTTTTTCATGCACGTGCAGGCAACCGCCACAGCATCCGTCCAAAACTTTGGCAAAGACTGGATTTTATGCCCAAATCAATTAACAAGTGAAGAGATAGTACTCTTCTTGACATTTCTCCCTTTTTTTCCATATTGTTTAAGTTTTCATCCTGTTTATCTGAAATATTTATGATTGTTCTTAAACAGCACTTGATGCAACAATATGCTAACACATGTGGTGCCACGGTGACAATGAGGTGGCGAGACGATGTGACCCACGTCATAGCATCCACCGATTCTAATGGTGGATGCGGTCGCACTATCAAAGTATTGAAGGGAATATTGAACGGGAGTTGGGTCCTTACCATTGATTGTGAGACTCTGTTATTATTAACCCTTTACTGTTAACTCAATATTTATTTTCACATATATGAAACTAAAAACACCTATTGCTTTTGTACAAGGATAAAATCATCAATCAAATTTAACTGTTACGTGGACGATGAACCATACGAGGTGCAGCGAGATAATCATGGGACTGTGGGCGGTCCAAGAGCTGGCAGAATGCGGTATTTGAACAATGTAAGTTTTGTCTTATTCCTACTCCTCCATATGATATTCAATTCTCCATTATTACTAAAAATGTTTTGTATTTTCTTTCAGCTGCCGAAACTGTTCGACAGTTACACCTTCATATTTGCAGGGGAATTCATCCCGGCTTACAAACTGGATCTTATGGGGTTTGTAATTGCTGGAGGAGGTACAACTAAAGAAATGGAGAATCCATTTGTCGAGCCCGAGGACGACAAAACTATAGTTGTATACGACAAGTCTCGGCACGATGTTAATTAACTTGTTTGGGTTTTTGAGGCAGAGAATCCTTTGAAGACATATTTGAATGTGTTTGGTGTTCCTCACACAAGCTTGCTAGAATCCATTGCTGCTTGTGATTTGCAGCCTTTGTTGTTGTAATAGACATGTGTTGGTTGAATTTGTTACTGAATATTTGAATATTTTGCATTCTTGAATTTGTTAATGTCATATTTGATTTCAGATTTATCTTTTTTGTTCTTCGAATTGTGTTTTTTTAAAACACCAGCCTTATATTAAACTAAATCTTGAAACATGAAGAAATAATGTATAACTTGAAGTATAAATTTTTATTCATTTATTAATACATAGCAATCTATCGCCCCTAATGTGATAAATAATTAATATGTTTTAAAACAACTGTCAAAATAATCTTATTAAAACAATTGTCAAACTAATAATGTGAAGAAATCTTCGCTTACTGATTGATTGATTGATTGATTAATATTAATTCATAATAATTTTAGTCATTTAATTATTAAAATGAAATAATTTTTTTAACAAGTCACCTCACCGCCACCTAACACCTGCCACCTTTTCATTAAATGTTGCATGCAGCAAGCCATGCTGCTAAGCTAGACAAAGTTTGTACTGTTCTCTCTCTCACCTGTACGACCATTTCTTCGCTGGAGTGATACTCCATTGTCTACCATCGACCTCTCCTTCGCCGGAGACTTCATTATAATATCAATCCATCTTCCTAAATTAAAAAATGGTATGTTTTTGAATGTCATCTATACCTTCTTTACTTTTCGTCCCAACTTTTTTCATGTTTTTTGAATACTCGACATGAAATGTTCTGTTCTGGTTGATTATCAGGAAGGAACACATATGAGCGAGAATGATATAAACGAGAATGATATTAATGATTTAAGGTAAGATGGTTTAACTTCTCTAATTTTTTTCGTGCATATGTAAGCGAAGATCTCTTCACTAATAGCTTTTTTTATAATATCTTATAAAGCGAAACTCTATTCGCCTAATATTACAATGTTATTAATGTTGAAGTGAAGCTCTCTTCGCTTATATTGTCTTCATTTTACAATAATCTACAAGTTCTGGTTAGTTGAACCTTTATTTTCCACGTTTTCCAATTGAACAGCGAATCTGCTACTTGTCGTCGTCAATTGAATTTCGATGGAAACGACCAACCTTTGGAGGACATCGAAGCCAACTTAATTCCACATTTAGGTAGGGAATTTGAGAGTGAAGAAGAAGGCTACGTATTCTACTTAGCATACGCTAAACTAATAGGATTTGGTATAAGGCGCAGTTCAAAACATGTAGACAACGATGGTAAAATAATGGATAGAGTTTTTTGTTGTAGTGCACAGGGTGAACGGGGAAAAGACAAACGTGATGTCTATGTGAGACGTAGCCGTTTTGTGACGAGGTTCGGTTGTGAAGCGAAATTGAGAATAAAGAGGTCAGACAATGGAAAGTTCCAAGTGGTAAAATTTATTAGTGATCATAGTCATCCTCTTGTAAGTCCAAAGAAAACTCACCTGTATAGATGCCATAGGAATATTTCTGCAGTTGCAGGCTTACATATCGAGATGGCCACTAACGTGGGAATTTCTCCTAAGTCATCACATGCTCTAATGTCTAAACAAATCGGTGGAAGGGAGAATCTAGGTTTTCTTCCTGAGGATTACAAAAATTATCTGCGCACGAAAAGAACCAGAGAGTGTAATTTTGGGGAAACAGGGGGTGTATTAGAGTATTTGCAGAAAAAACAATCCAATGATCCTGGTTTTTATAATGCTTTTCAACTTGATGCGGACGATTTGATAACGAATATTTTTTGGTGTGATTCCAACATGCGGTCCGATTATTCATACTTCGGAGACGTTGTCAGTTTTGACACCACATACAAGAAGAATAATGAAGGTCGTCCAGTTGCGCTTTTTGTAGGTGTCAATCATCACAAACAATCAATTATTTTTGGAGCAGCTCTATTATACGATAAAACTGCGATGACTTTTGATTGGTTGTTTGAGACTTTCACCAAAGCTATGCGTGGGAAAAAACCAAAAACCATTCTTACAGATCAAGACGCGGCCATGGCTAAGGCCTTGGCGTCTACATGGCCCGAAACAAATCATCGTCTCTGTATTTGGCACATATTTCAAAATGCAGCCATACATCTTAGCTCCGTGTTCCATAATTACAGAGAATTTTCTAAGGATTTTTCTTCATGTATATATGATTTTGAAGAAGAGATAGAGTTTGTTGAATCTTGGAATCAAATGTTGACAAACTACGGGCTTGAAAACAACGACTGGTTGAAACGCATGTTTAGCATTAGGCGAAAGTGGGCATTAGTCTATGGACGACAAATGTTTTGTGCTGATATGACGACAACACAAAGAAGTGAGAGTATGAACAGTTTGTTGAAAAGGTACTGCTCCTACAAACACAAGTTTTTAAATTTTTTCAAACACTTTGAAAGACTAATCGATGAAAGAAGATATGATGTGTTGAAGGCTGATTTCAAATCAATTACCAGCCAACCAAGTCTGAACTATCCAGTTTTGATCTTAAAGGATGCCTGCAAAGTTTACACCCCAGAGGTATTTAAGTGCTTTGAACAATAATGGTTTATGTCGCATGATTGTGGTGTAGAAATGTTAGAGGATGTCGACACACACATAAAATATAAGGTAACACCCCACACTAGGAGATGCTCTCATACAGTTACAGTTCATAAGAATGATGATAAGAATATCGAGTGTAGCTGCTGTAAATTTGAATTTGGAGGGATTTTGTGTGCTCACATCCTAAAGATTTTCACAATGATTGACGTGTTGAAGATTCCTCCGGCGTTGATATTGAATAGGTGGACAAGAACAGCCAAAGATGGAATATTTGGAACTGATCCCATCATGGACAGTAGTAATGTTGATCCGAGTGAGCTTCATAACATAAGATACAGAGATTTGTGTGGCTTGTCCATGCATTTATTTACCAAGGCAGCCGAAAGAGATGACACTTATAAGCATGTCAGAGAAATTATGCTTAGCCAGTGTACGTTTGTGGATAAAAAATTACAGGAGAGTATAAATATGCAAACTCCACCAACCGGTGTATCATGTTCTGCCGCGGGTGCCCCTGTTCAAGCGAAAGGAATCAAAACTAAAAAGCCAACAAAGTCTGGTAAGAGAAGGAAAGGTGGACTGGAGAAGAACTCAAGAAAAAGAAAATCAACAAGAATAACTAGCGAATCACAGATTCCGGTATGAATTTGCTGACTTACCTTCTTTACTAATAATTGGGTTATTAATATTCATTTAATAACATACTTTTAAATAAATTTGATATACCTTTTCAGCCATCAAATGCAATGCCAACGACCACTCCTCAGTTCTCAACTCCTCAACAATGGGACGAAAGTTTCAGCATGGACGCCAATACTCCGTTCACTGTTCTTTTGTCATCTCAACTATCGAATTCCAGTTTCATGTGAAATCCGAAATGTATTTGTATGTATATTTAATTTGAAACCGAGAAGAAGGTAGAATGTATGCATGCGATGTTTTATGTAATACAAATGAATGAAAACACTAATTAATTTCTAAAAATCCAAATACCTAAATCAATCGAATATTTATTCGCCCCCAGTCGACTCCTATTAAGTATCATTTTACTTAATATTTTAGAATTTAAAACCTAAAACTGAAGCGAATATGTATTCGCTTAAATGAAAACAAGTATATGAGGCGAATATTTATTCTCTTCATATTTCTTTGCTTGAAATTGATATTTCATGGTTGGGTTGGTGGTTTTACATGAACAATAATTTGAGGCGAATATTTATTCGGTTCAATAAAAAGTAGTATTTGAGATTTTTGTGTAATTTGGTATTCACCTGTTAGAGTAAGTGCAATGACATGACAAGTAATCCGGCTTCTCATGGGTTGTGTGGGGCTTCACATATAAATTTTAGCATAATTTTTTAAATAAACAAAAAGTGTTTGAATCGAATATTTATGCGCCTCGTGTTTCTTTCACTTCAATTATTCATTTAATACATAAATGAACAAATATTTGAAAATCAAATTTCATTAAAAACAATCTGCATATATACATGTTCACCATTGTCAAAATGTGAATTAAAATTTTTTGAAAATTTAAATTACACAACATATTCAATATTGTACAAATGTGAGTTTAAATTATATGAATAGTTTAATTACCCAATCTGTAGGCATACTAATGTCAACTAAAATTATTTATAAAATTTAATTACACAATCTGTATACATTTCCAAATTCATTGATTTATCCATTTCATGTAGGACTTGTAGACCTTGCTCCTGGCTTTGTTGAGCTCCTAGCCAATGACACGCCAACAATATCCCATCCTCAAGGTCTTTATTTGTTCACGGACATTTTTTTTAACGCCAAAGCCACTTTTCCAACCCTTCACCTCACCTTCATACGTCTCCATGTGTCTCATGCAAAAAAATGCCGCAGTCAGTGTAATTCCTGGAATCCTGCCATGACAATTTCAAACATATCTTTTCCAAACCGCCATACTTATCAGCAAGAGCGGGGTCTACGTCGTTCATATATTGTTGAATGTAGTCATCCTGATACATCATTACAAACCACATGATGTAATGTATTTTAGTGCTACTAGAATTCAATCATTGAACTAGTTGAAAATTTAATTGCAGTGTCATACCAAGATTTGTGCATTCTTATATCTTCTTTCGAAAGGCGATTGCATATGTGTCTGCCTGTTGTCAATTACTTGAAATTGCCTTTGTATGAAGTTATAGCAAACCAAGTAGAAATGTCTTTCATCAATGATTGGGAAAAACAACTGTGGATAGAATTAAAACAAATTAGATTTAAACTGAGTTTTACATGCTATTATAAGGTATCACAGAGATAGATGTACTTACGAGGTCCACATCCATGAGGTCCCTTTTCGAAATTTGGAAAGCCCGACCTTCACGACAGAACCTTTCATTGAATTGGTCTCGGTTAGTGATCCCACCTTCACGAAAAATCTGTTTACAACAGTCTTTAGTCTCACAAGAATAACATAATAGATAAATAACAGTGCTAGTACAACTTACGGTGAGCATGGTTGTGTAGAAAATCTTATTGTAATGACGTTTTACATTTTTCCTACACAGGTCGTGCAACATGTATGACCAAATGTCAATAATCATACTGTCTACCCAGGTTTGATCAGCCATTGTAAGCATGTCCCCGCGCGTCACGTGTAGACTTAGTTTCTCCCCACTAAATAACATTTCACTGCATGAAACCAGAAAAACATGTTTCAGAATGAGTTCCAACTTACATTTTTTATGAATAAGTAAGTATGTCCAGGAAACATTACCTTTGCTCAAGTCCTGTAGCAAATATGAAACCCACAAAAATCTTCTGAATGTTTGTCATTTATTTTACATCCCTAAACATTTTATTGAAATATGGGGTTTTCAAAGCTGGAGGCAATTCCACTACTTTAAGCCATTCTTTCATTTGTATTTGTGGACGAGAAGAGGCAGTTTGAAGTGGCGGTGATAGACTGGAGATGCATTCTCCCGGTTCAATTTTTACTATCGCCAAAGAAGGGGAGTTGTTGTTGGTTTCGGTGTTGATGACATCGGTTAATCAATCCGTTTTCAAATTCCGGGGGACTTTTCTGCAGACATTTAAGGCATTTGAAGGTCCGACTTCTTCTGTTTTTGGGATAATTTGGGGAGGAGGCAAGGCTAGGGTTGTTGTAGTGCTGGTGTTCGTGTGGGTTTCTGTTTTGGGAGTAATGGGGTTTTCTTTGGATTTGGCTTGTGCCATTGGAGGGGTTGGGGTTGTGGTTAGAGTAATGGGTTTGGGTTTAGCTTGTGCCATTGGAGGGGCTGGGGTTGTGGTTAGAGTAATGGGTTTGGGTTTGGCTTGTGCCATTGCAGGGGTTGGGGTTTTGAGTGGAGGAATGGGGTTGGATTTGGCTTGTGGCATTGTAGGGGTTGGGGTTTTGAGTGGAGGAATGGGGTTGGCTTTGGCTTGTGCCATTGGAGGGGTTGGGGTTTTGAGTGGAGGAATGGGGTTGGCTTTGGCTTGTGCCATTGAAGGGGTTGGGGCTGTGGTTTTGGTTTCTGTTTTGAGTGGAATGGGGTTCTTGTGGGATTGGGCCGTTGGTGTGAGGGTGGTTTGTGTGTTGTCTTGGGTGTTTAAAGGAAGGGTGTTGGCTTTGGCTTGGTTGTTGGCGTTGATGTTTTTTTGGATGTTGGGAGAAAGGGTGCTCTTGTTGGATGGGGCCGTTGGTGTGGGGTTGGCTTTTGTCTTTGTTTCGGTGGTGGGGGTTAATGTGTTCTTGTTTGCTGGGGCTGTTGGAGTGTTGTTGGCATGGATTTTGGGAGGAAGGATGTCTGCTTTCGCTTGGGTGGTGGTTTCTGTGTTGGGGTTAGTGCAACTTCCTCTTGGCTGCTGATGTTTAGTTTTGTCCAAGCTCCGTTGTAACCCTTCCCTCAGGATTGAATGGGAGTTTAGTACAGTGGCCAATGGCTCAAATGCAGACTGTACAAGTTCCATAGCGTTTATCTGGTGCATCTCATTCAGATATTTAGCCCCTTGTGCCAATTCGTCTGCAGCGGCCGCAACCTTCCTCAAACATGATGCCAGGTTTTGTGGAATTGGAGCCTGTTCAGTAAGATTGTCATCCCCAGATTGTTGTGGTTTTGGCTCCACATTTTGTTGAACCGGTGGTTGCTCATTCGGAATGGCTATGCGAGCAACTACCCTACCATGTCCAACCCCCCCTGTGCAGCCTCATACTCAACCCTTTCGTACATCTTCTTCTCGTCCCAGCATCCTAAAATAGGAAAACTACTTGAGATCTGACTGTTTACCTTGAACTCAACCACACGGTCCAAGTAGCACAACTGATACATTAGCATGAACAAATATATGTTACGTTCAAACTCATTAAAAATTATGAAGGTACAACCTACAACAAATAGATTTCTACACTCACCAAAAGAAACGTTAATGGTCCATGGAAATAGGATGTCTTCTTTTCTTTCCACTTATAAACACTGTCGACTAGCCCGTTTAACGTGAACTTGCACCAGTTGTAGTCTTTGATTTTAGATACATCCTGGAGGGATTTCAGTACTTTGAATCTGTACATAAAAAAGGAGTGACTCAAGCCATTTAAAATGACATTGAAGTTCTAAATGAAATCACATAATTAATGCTAGGTTCTTTGGGTATACATGCACTGTGGATTTTGGGATGTCCACAAAAAACTGGATACAACAAACACCACGAAGTCCATCTTGAAGTTACTGTCTCCTGCTGTGTTCTGTAGAATTTTGTCAGGCATTTGGTAGGTTGAAGGACCTCCATTGTTCTCGAATCCCCATCTCCTTCTCCACGCCGTGAGATGGTCCCTGTACACCTTGTCGTCAGTGTGATTTCCTAAACACTCTGCCACTACTAATTCCCCTTTGGGTATGTTCAATACACATTGAACATCCTCTTCATCAATCTGCATCTCCTCTCCACTGTGTAGGACGATGCTCCTCCTTCTGGGATTGAATAGACTCACAATGCACCGTGAGAATTGAAGTGGGCATTTTGATATGCCAAGTGAAAGAAGGGAACCAAATCCTATGTCCCTCACAGCCTGCTTCTGTTCTTCGGATAACCTGTTAATCAGTTGATGAAGTAACGATGGAGAGGTTCTGCTCTTGAAATCAACATCAGGGTCACGAGTCCTTCTTCTTTTCTTCTTAACCTGGTTCTCATTAAGTACTTCATTAGCCGCGTTTGCCAAAATATCCAGTGGTGTCGTGGGCGTGCCTGATGCCTCGGGTTTTCTTTTCCTTTGTTGAACACTACATTAACATTAGCAAATTCGATTACTTCCCTAATCCCAATATAGGCAAATTTGTACATTTTCTAACATTAGCGTAATTACCTTAGTGTGTTAACTTCCGTCGTGGATTCAGTATATGGAACTATTTGCATATCGGAATCCTGATTCTGAGATGATAGAGTCACATTTAGATTCGAACGAACTCAAATAAGAAAACGAAATAGACCCAAGCATGCAACCGTAAACATTTCTTACCATTTTCGCAGCAGCAGAAGATACTAACCGGAAGAGAAATGGATTCGTAGTCGAAAGGCCAGAGACGACAGCGCTAGGTCAGATGTTAGAATAACCTGGGTGTATGACGGCCGGAGTCGGGCTTGAGATATTTTACTTTGTAAAGTGCTCTGTTAGTGTGAATGTATTTTCATGAGGCCGTATCGGTTTTCACAAACATGAATAAGGAGTTTCTCATGAACTTCGTATGAGTAGAAGCGATATTCGCTCATGGAATGTGACATGTAATTCTGCATTATGAAAAGAAACATACTAGAATAGGCGAGGATGTATTCGTTCCTAATGCCGCATTGTACGAATATATCTTCTCTTAGGACATGTATTACTCGTTTCACATGATTTGAAAAAAAATTCCCACAAGGTAACCAACTATTGGCTTCTACATGCGGAACTAGCGAACAAATCTTCGATCAGCAAATCTAACAGATCGTATCCAATCTAAAGGATTGACATTTGATTGGATGGTAGCGGTGGAAATGACTTGCCGTGGTCACAAAGCCTGAGACTTTGTGACAGTTGAATTGACATGTATAAAATGTTTTTGGCACTTGATTTTATTTATTTAATTTATAATTGAGATGTGAATTAAATTTAATTTCTTTTTCTTCAAATATAAATAACAATATATTTATTTTACTTTTACACTGATGTAATAAATATAATGTTTTTTATGTATGAATAATTTAATATTTCATATAATGTTAATTATATTAAATTTAATTTTTTGATTTATGAGCGGATGATTGAGCCTTTATTTCTATAAATTTTTGGTTTCGATAATAAAACACACCAAGATCAAACAACACCTAATTTTGGTTTCTACTTTTTCATTAACAATATATATATATTATGAATGATGTTTCCTGCCAAAAATACTGAAGACTGGTCCGATTCGATATTTAATGATTACTTTAAGATATGATATACCGTACAAAAACATTTCAGTAATGAATTATAAATAAAAATGAAATGTGATTTAATGGATAAAAATTGAAAAATTGTTTTTAGCGAAGATTTATTCGCTGCGTCTCTTTTCCTCCAACATTCCTTAATAATTTTGGTCTTCACATACATGCGTTGGTGTACTTACATCAGGGGTAAAATGTCTTCTCATGTTAGGGTTGAGGGTTTCACATGTACGTCAGCTTAGAATTCATTGAAGCGAAGATTTATTCGCTTCATATAAGCCTCTCATAAATTGCAATTTTCATTGAACACGGATATATGTTCGCTGCTTTCCATCTTTAATTAGATGAATAATGTGTAAAAAAAGTGAACAAAAAATTAATGTTAATTTTGGCATTTACATACAAGGGTTAGTGTGTTTCCATGAAAATAATGAAGCGAACATTTATTCGCTTCCGATTCACACACCGTACAGAAAGCATGTTTCAAAAAATCAAAAAGTTAATATGTTTACGAAGATTTATTCGCTGCATGTCATTTCCAAGTCTTTTATTAAATTGTTCTGACGCTATAATTGAATTATATGAATTTCTTTAATTAATAATATTTTAAATCTAAATTATATTCGATATGATTTTGCTCATATAGAAATAATAGTATATATAATAAAAATTTATACTTATTTCCTAACATAATTTTATCTATATAGAAATAATATTTAATAAAATTTAATGTTAATTACACTATTGTAACAATACTTTATCAATAATGAAATATTTAATATAATATCAATACTTTATTAAAATATAATATTTAATAATTTATGTGATGTGACAAAAAGATTGCACACTGTTCCGATTTGACATATGATCACGGGCTTCATATTTTTTTTGAATCCATAGATATGAAATGATTTCCGTATAGGTTTTTATACAAAAACACACTACTTTTTCAATGATGAAATATAATTTATTAATGATGTGACAAAACAAAGGACTGCCTACTGTTCCGCCAAGTCATTTGAGCGAATATCTGTTCGATGCATGTCATTTTTAATAATTTACTATAATATTTAATAAACCGAAATTTAAAATACATTTAATTTTGGTCTTCACATACACGGGTTATTGTCTTTCCATGACAGACAAGCGGGCTTCTCATGGTTGTGTTAGGGGGTGTACACGGGGGACAGGTGGAAAACAATTGTGGCGAAGATTTCTTCGCTTATGAACGACTACCCGTAAATAATGATGTTTGAGAAAATTAAAACATAAACATGAAGTTATTTTAGCTAAGATCTCTTCGCTGTTCGATTTAATTTTTTTATATGATACACGGAACTTCAAAATTCATGTTATTTTTGGTAATTTGTGAGATATTAAAATGTTTTCACGCTTAATGTTTTCAATAAAATATATTTTATTTCTTATTTATATTGAACATAATTTTCTTCATATAGCAATAATATTATATTGAATATAATTTTATAATTATTTATGAAAATATTTTTATTAATGTAGAAATAATTTATTATTTAATATAATGTTAATGACAATATTGAATTATTTGTTTTATTTAATATAAGTGATATTACTTTTTCGTTAATGAAATTACTTTTTCATGATGTGACCAAAGGACTGCAAACTTTTCCGATTTGATATTTGATCACGGGAAATTTACTTTTTCTGAATCAATAGATATAAATATTTTATTAAGAAAACAGATTTTCTGTTTGCTATAAATGTAGGGATTACATAAACAATCTTCGTCGACAGCATGAAATATTTCGTGAGCGTTGTTGTTGAGAGTGTGTGTTTTTTTCAGATAGTTTGTTGGGATGTATCATTTGGGAGATTCTCTGTGATGGAAAACTTATACAATGAAGAACAACTTGTGGAAAACATCTTCAGTTACCACGAATTCTTGATACCTCAAGTAGAAACTACCGATCAAATGAAGATCATTCGTGTCCACTACTGGTGGGAAGAGCCAGCTGTGGGAGATTCCATGGGATGAAAAACATCTCAAGAGATAACTCAACAGGTGTATGACCACAGTTATGCGTGAGAGATCCGCTGTGGTCGCTTCAATGGAGATGCCTTGAAGCTGGAGATGCAGATGAATATTGTTAAAAATGTACAAATGTTTATGAAACGTAGAAATGTTTATGAAACGTAGAAATGTTTATGAAACTTTTAATGAAATTTTGTACGTCGAATTATAATAATTATTTGTTATTCATATTTTCATGCACATGTCATTAAACATTTATAAAATAACGAATTTATTATAAATAATAAAGTATTATAATATCTACTCTTCTGGCTAAGTATACGTTTCCCATAAGTGAAATCATTGCCATAATTGTAATCTGACGTGACATGTAATGTAAAATGTTTTGGCGCTTCTTCAATCATTCAACCATTCATTGGATTTAATATACAAGCGAATACATTTTCGTTCAATGTGGTCGACCTCAAATATGAATATGAAGCGAATTGTATTTCGTTTCGTAACAATGTTGGGTTTAATATAGAAACTTACAGGCGAATGATTCTTCGTTTTCAAATTCATTAGAGTATGACATGAAAGTTGCACAAATACAATAATATGTAACTTCAAAGATTGGATGCGACTTCATCTTCGTTTTCAATCACATGGTTAAAAGTAATACACTAACAAACAAACGAAGAAATGTCCGTTCGATTTACTGATTAGATACTTTGTAATGAAGCGAACAACCAATCGATGGATCAATGTAAGGGGTTTACATGAACACACCAATTGTTTTACATTATACTTTGAATTGATAATGACATCCAAATTGCAATCAAACAATCAAACATAACGACAATGATTCGATTTATATCACTCCAGAATAAACTAACTACATAATGTAAAATATAACTTCAGACTATAATCAAACATAACTTCATAATATTGTTGAATACACAAAAACATTCCATAATCCGTTTACATAAGTACTACACAGATTAACCAACAAAATAGCTGTTCAAAAATACAAATGAAGCTCTAGTTTGATTCATGAGAGGATGACTCGTCAATCGGTCCTGTCAGCGACACGATCTCATGTTCGATGACGGGTGGAATGTATAGCTGAATGGCTTCGTTCACAACATTGATCCATCGGTTGGGGATTAAAACCGTAAAAGAATTTTCAATTATTGATGCGTACTCTAGGTAAAGATGGTGAGGAGTAAGCATGAAGTCCTCCGGAGGATTGAGTCCATTCGAAGGTAGGGGATTCCGTAGGCCAAATTGTCTGTATATGACAGTTGTGCAGTAGGAGGTAGTTCCCTCAAGGCCCAACAAAATGATGAATGGAGAACCCCTCATCTCGTACATCATTACAGTAAAGAGATACCACGGAACAATGAACCTAATTGGGTGAATATCCGAAATAAAATTCGGAGGCACGAGTCCATTGACCCTTTGCACTTGTAGATTGGCAAAGGAAGTGTAGGGAATTGAAGGACGGGGCAACCAATGCAACTTGTCTAACAACCACAGGTAGAGAACCAAAGGTGATCCACGACGAGAATAGTGGTTTTCCTCTGGAACAAATTCGTTAAGACCAAGTAATGTCTCAGTAAGTACAAGGCTAGCCAGGTTTGGGGCGTTTCCCATCAGTGCAGGAACTACCTGCAGGATCCTATCCGAAGGCCGTCGTCTTGCAGCCGGACATAAAAAAAATGAGCCAGAACCACAAGCATGATCAGTTTGCTTTGTGTGTGGTTGATGGTCCTCTCAGCTCCCTGGACACGCCAAATGTACTTGTCTATGTTTGTCATATTGAGAAAGCCATGTTGGAGGGTAAACAAAAGAGCATCAAACATTGTACATCCATAGAAGCTGTTGCAAATGTCGAAGACTCTATAAGGATCTTGATTGACAGGCAAAATCATGAGTGCAAGACTACCACACCTAAGGATTGAAGCAAAGTCCTCTATCGTCGGGCATATGTGCATTTCCCCAATAACAAAAGAACGAGAGTCCGTATTCCATCTGCTTTGCATGTGGGCCATCAGTCCGTCGTGAACGTTTATTCGTAAAAGAGGTAGAATCTCATCTACATGATAGACACTAAAAGGGACACGGTCATCGTTGATCAGACTTAAGTATCGCTCCAGCTATTGCTGCGATAGAACCAGCATGTCTGGGTCCATCTTTACATCCATCTTATGAGTTTTACACTAAATGACTGAAGGAAAGACACCGGTAGATAGAGATTTGGGAAGGAAAGAGTCAAAACAGAGAGAGAGGTGAGAGTGAGAGTGTAGTGTGAGAGTGATAGTGAGAGTGAGGGTATGAGAGTGATGATGTTGATACAGCAGTAGTTGAAGTAATAAATGAGTTTTCATTCTTGAATTGACATCAATACATACCACCGGTAGGGGCATTACATGTTGCGAAGATATCTTCGTATTATAATTTTTAGTTCATGTAGTTACGAATATATATTCGTCTAGGAATTTAAAAACATATATTGAAGAAGATATCTTCGTCTCTTATTTTCAAAATATGGATTACACCAAAAAACAACATAAGAAGATATCTTCGTTTAGGAATTTGAAAATTTATAGTTAAGAGGATATCTTCGTTTAGGAAATTGCAAACATATAGTGAAGAAGATGTAGTCGTCTCTTATTTTCAAAATATGGATTGCACCAAAAACAAACATAAGAATATATCTTCGTTTAGGAATTTGAAAATATATAGTTAAGAATAGGGGCACAATAAGGCATAAGAATATATCTTCGTTTATGGTTTTAGAAATATGGGCACAAGAAGACATAAGAATATATCTTCGTTTATAAACTTGAAAACATGTAGTTAAGAATATATCTTCGTTTAAGAATTTTAAAACATACACTTACAAAATTAACCTCGTTTGTGATTTTAAAAGTATGGGTACAAGAAGACATATCAAACATCAATACATTATAAGTTATAATTACATATCAAATATCCATACATTAAAAATATCTCAATTGACCTGTGTAAACATAAGAATTACTGTACAAGTATAATTCCGTATAACACATACAAATCTCTAATATCTTGATCTAATTGCAGTCTTTAACTTAAACCTATTGACATTGTGCTCCGACATAAGAATTCTGTATAAATATTTTATTCTCAATGTACTCAAAGCTTCTTCGGCCTTCAAAAGAACAAGAGAAAGTATAAGAACATTTCAAATTGTTAAATGTCAGAGAATAACATATGGTATAACACTTACATTATTATCGTTGATGTCAATAGACCAACCCTTCGTCACTCCTCTATATGTTTCCATATGTCTCATTAAATATACCCCACAGTTTGTCTTGTTTGTTTGGTCTTGCCAAGGCAGCTTTGGGGCCATGATCCTGTATTTCTTAACCTTTTCCGCAATTCTTTGTATGCCTTGCCTTTCCAAGAAAGTCGAAAAACTATCTAGTTGTTTCCTCAACTGTACATACTTGTCCAAAATTTTCATTCGATGCGGACGACCGGAGTTGTCTAGTACAGTGATGTTGGAGTCTTTAATATTCACACACACAAGAAAGAAATGTCGGGAAATGACGACAGGTAGGAGTATCTGCAAAAAGAACATAAACATTTATTATTTTATGGCATTCTCGTTACTTGGAATTGAGGGATATGTACATACCAGGTCAGCGAAGATGAGGTCTTCTTTTGTGACATTGTAGTTTCTCATGTCTTCTTCAAGGGATTGACAAAATAAGGTGCAATCATACTGCAGATTAACCTGCAAAATAAGGGTGGAGACTCAAAGTCATGAACATTGTAGGATTCATAGCACAAAACAAGAGAAGCACTTACATGTGAAATTGATGAAAAACAAATTATTCGTGGTTCATGCCTTGGCAACCTACGGCATTTGGAGTGCACAATTATGGACCAAGCGTCCACCACTTCGCTTGCAATTTCTTCACCCATTTTCATTGTACGAAATAGATGACGGGTGATATTACCCGGTGCACCTTCGTACAGAACGTCACTGCAAAATAGATTCAGTTAGAAGACCATAACTAACTAATTTCATATTTCAAATTTCTAAAAGCATGCGAAGTAACTTACAATGGAGGCAGGTCTTGATCAAACACAAAATCGGCGAATCTCTGTTCCTTGTTGGTTATTTTGTGGTCCAACATATCCGCAACCTCTTTCATGTAAGGGGATCGAAGGTGCACAAGAATTTTCGTGATCTTCCTCTTAGGATATTCTCTAATGTTGATGCGTCCCCCCATCATCTTCATCTTCATCTTCAGAAGATTCAACGGCCTTAGAAGCCTCTACCTGTTCCTTGTCTTCACCCTGATCATTTGGTGCAACAGACTGAGCTTGGGGTTCCGCAACATGTTCCTTCCCTTTACCCTGATCATTTGGTTCAACATGCTGAGCTTTGGGTTCCTCAACCTGTTCCTTCCCTTCATCCTGATCATCGTCTTCAACAGTGGGTGTCTGCACTTTGTCTACCTCATCCGGTTCCTTCCCTTCACCATGATGATCAGTTGGTTCAACAATGGGTGAGTCATCTTTGTTGGGCAGAACTGCATCCTCAGGTTCGTCTTGTTGAGCAGGGGGTGACTGGGCTTCAATGTGCTGAAATGCAGCGTCTACATCTTCATGTTCAACAAGTAGTGATTGATCTTCAATGTCCTGACCTACATCCTCAAGATCTTTTGGATGAACAGGGAGTGACTAAGCTTCATTGGGCAGAACGGAATCATCGAGATCATTCAGTTCAACCAGTGCTGGTGGATTGTCTGCATTGTCCTCCACGGCAGTCTCACATGTGTAATCAACCCGGAGACTATTGATTTTCAAGCCCGCACACTGTAAAGTGTCCCCAAGTGCCTCCCTTGGAGGATCTTCCACACCTACACGAACCTCACCATCGTTCACCACCTTCAAGTGTTTCATGAACCCTTCAGACTCTCTGAGGTTCAGGAAACCGGCCTAAAAAAAGGGCTTCGGATCGATGTTGCGTTTCTCCAACTCCCCTGATAGGTAATTCAGCTGTTGGGCTGTATCTTTAAAAGTTTGCAGGATTTTGGATGTCAACATCTGTACATTATGAAAAATAGATTTCATTAATCTTGAAAACAGGATAATAAAGAACAATGGGAGTCAATTTATTGTTTCCACATACCTCATTATCGTCTTCTTTTACTTCAACCGAGTCAACTGGATTCTCGGGTTGTTTAACTGCTAGGCGCGCCCTTGCCCTGCCCAGCCCAAAACCACCGGCACGAACTTCTAAGTTGGTAAACTCTAACACGGTGACGTCATCCCAACAAGAGATTATTGGAAATTTTCTTTCATAGGGGATACGTTCACCTTCCACAAAAACACCATCTAGGTAGCAAATCTGGAGTAAAGGAATGGGAAACATGTTAGAAAATATTAGATATCTATAAATCATATACAAGAGAGGCAACAATACTTACCAATAAAAGGGTTATAGGTCCATCGAAATATGGATTTTTATCTTTACTTGCTTTTTCTTTCCAACTTCTTACACTGTCAACCAATCGTTGTAGTGTGAAGTGGCACCAGTTCAGTTCCTTTATGTTATCAACATCCATTAAGGATTTGAGAATTTTGAACCTGAAATGAAAAAAATACACGTGTCAGTATTCACAAATACAATTAGATATATAATAGGTTTGAATACATGTTTACCTGGCTCGTGAATTTTGAACTGGACATAAAAAACTTGAGACAACAAAGACAACGAAGTCGATTTTGAAATCGTTGTCTACACTCGTGTTACTTAATATATTGGGGATCATAGAAAGTGTTTCAGGAGCTTTTGAGTCTTCCCCGGTCCATCTGGTCTTCCAATCCCTCAAGAAATAAAAAAAATCAGGGTCCTTAGTCTTGTCCCCCCCAACGGACTCGACTACGTTCATTGCCCCTCTAGGGAGGTTCATCACGAGCTGTACGACATCTTCATCGATAAGGATCTCATCACTGTTGGCCAATACCAGAGAACTCTTATCCGGGTCAAAACATTCGATTACGTGTCTGGAAAAATGCGCCAAGCACTTGGAGACACCCATTGTAAGAAGAGAACCAAACCCGATTTCCTTCACGGCTTCCCTCTGTTCTACGCTCAATTTAGGAATAAGTTGAGCGAGGCCATGAGGTGATGATCTTGTTAGAAATGTCAGTTTACGTTTCTTGATGGTTTTGGTTTTTTGGGGAGATGGTGGTAACTCTTCATCGAATGGGGTAGTACACGGAGAAATATTAGTGGTTTCTGGTTGTGGTTCTGGTAACTCTTCATCGACTGTTGGAGTGGAGGTAGGAATAACATTGGGTTTTTTTTTGAGGGGGAAAAGGTGGTGGTAAAATCTCATCAAAATGGGTAGTACCTGCAGCAACATCAGTAGCTTCGACAGCAACTGTGGAAACTGATTCAGCAGTCGATGACGACTTAGTATTCGTCTTCGGATTTCTCTTCCTCTTCCTTTCATATGTAAAGTTATTAAACCTCGAAGTCATTATTTTTGGTGGGATAGCATAAATCAGTATTCAACGAAATAAATTGAATAAACATGTGTAAAATTAGTATAAACACAATAAGATTAACATACCTCTCTGGTTTATTGCGGGGATTGACGTTGGATGCAGTAGTGGGGGCAGTTTCGTTTTCGTTTATGCTCCTACAAACTTGCAAGACGACCTCTCGGGAGTCGATGGTATCCACTTCCATGTTGTTGCCTTGGTTCCCTGACATCTTCAGACGAAATCCTTGTAGAATAAAAGAAATATCTAGGGTTTCGACGTTGAGTGTTTGGATTATCGCCGGGAGATAGAGAGAGAAGAATATGAACAGTTGCTTATGAAAATGAAAATGATGGAGAGTGGGATTGTAGCGGGAAATTGAAATTATATCAACAAGTAATGGAAGCGAATAAATATTCGTTCCATATCGTAACTTCTTAAAAAAATTCATAAAATAAATTGAAAATAAAAACTATTATTCGAAGCGAAGATTTATTCGCGGGATGTAAATGCACGGGTAAGTGAATTTACATGACATGCAAGTGGTCCTCTCATGGGAGGGGAGGGAGTTTTACATGAACGTTAGGCTAAAAATATATGAAAAGAAGTAATATTCGCTTTCAATAGTCTCCTCGAAAAAAAATAAAAACATGAGAGTTCAATAATTAAAGCGAATATTTGTTCGTTTCATGCATGTCATTTTATATTAATTGAATTGACATTTATTAATAAAAGGAAATATAAAATTAATAAAAAAAACTAGTGAAGTGATTGAAGCGAAGATTTGTTCGGTTGCTTCATGTGATCTTTAATAAATTAAATTAATATTTAATAAACGGAAATATAAAATCCATGTCATTTTGGTTTGTACATGCACGGGTAATTGTATTTTCATGGAAGGCAGGCGGTCTTCTCATGGGTGGGTTGGGGGGTTTACATGAGGTTATTTTTAAAATTAAATGAAGCAAATATATCTTCGCTCCTGAGGGTCTCCAGGCAAAAAAAATTAAATAACAGAATTAAATAAAATTAATAAAAAAATATGAATTAATTGAATTAATATTTAATAAACGGAAATATAATTATTAAAATTAATTGAAGCAAATATATCTTCGCTCATGAGGGTCTGAAGGCAAAAAAAATTAAATGAAATTCCTAAAAAAATGAATGAATTAATTGAAGCGAATTTTATATCGCTGCATTCGATTTCCAATAAATTAAATTAATATTTAATAAACGGAAATATAAAATCCCTGTCATTTTGGTCTTTACATAGACGTGTAAGTGTATTTTCATGAAAGGCAAGCGGTCTTCTCATGGGTGGGTATGGGGGGTTTACATGAGGGTCAGGGCAACGGGCGTGTAGATCTTCGCTCCCATCGCATCTCACCCTTCCCTTTAACACGGTGCCCTGAGCGAAGATATCTTATCCGGGTGCTATATGATTATTATATTAATTGATGCCGTTAACAGGCGCTGCCGTTAACGGCGTCTTGTGTGAACCCGGGACGAAACCCGGATTCCGGATTCTCCCTCCCTCCGTCTCCTACCCAGATTGATTTATTATTAAAATAATAATGTTGTAATCTGATTGGTCCGCCACAGGGGAACACAACAATCGGTAGCAGAAGATCTGGATTGGTACTTTTCTAATACAACCTTATCCTTAAAAAATTAATACTTTTATCTATACATTTTCCCTCTCTTTCTATTTAAGTCTTTCTAGACTCTCTATTTGTATCCTCTCATATTTTATTTTATTTTCAAACATTAAATCAATTTTTGTTCAGGATGTTAATTTTATTTATAAAATTAAATAAATGTATCAACTTTATTATTACAGTCGTAAAATTTTATTTATGTGGTAAAAGTGTCAAAATTATTAATTTGTATAGAATTATAAATCATTGTTAATTTTTTATTCACATGACATTTCATGTCATATCTATGTATTTATATATATAATAAATATATATTATTAACATAATTTTATCATTTCAAATAGACATTCTCTCATTTCATTAAATAAAAAAAATATTTTAACCTTCTCATTCCAATTTCATCCAACGCTCTATCTCTCTTCCTTATATATATAATAAATATATATTATTAACATAATTTTATCATTTCAAATAGATATTCTCTCATTCCATTAAATAAAAAAATATTTTAACCTTCTCATTCCAATTTCATCCAACCTAATGCTCTATCTCTCTTCCAAATTTCACCAACAGTCGCAGCAGTAACAACCGCGATTGGTTCGATCTTTACCGCAATCTTCATCGTGATTGTTCATTCATTTACAACACGGCCTTGTAATTTTAGGCTCTCTTAAATTTGTAATTATGTCTGTTAATCGGCTCAAAAGAAGATTAGTAATTGGTCGAATTGCAAATTTAAAAGATGTACAAATTATTAGTTTATAAAACCTATTGATTGAAGTTGTAACTATGCGGTTATTAATCGGACAAAAGAAAAATTAATAATTGATCGAGTTACACACTTAAAGTAGGTATATAAGTTATTAATTTATTAAATCAATTAATCGAAACAACATCCTATCAAAGTAGGGTTTTTTTATGTTAATATGTTTTTATAAATTAAGAAGGTAGTGTGTATGTAACTCATGTAGTTATTTAATCGCCCCAAAGAAGAAAAATAATTGGTCAGAATGACATTATGCACATGTGGTAATGAATATGTAAAAATTATGTGCCATTTGAATAATTGGTTTATTCAAAGATAGTCAATTGTTTGACCGGACTTATTATTAATTTTGATTACTACAAAAGAGTGTCGTTTGCAAGTTATTATTTAATGTCCAAAGACTAAATATTAATGTTGTGTTTGATGAGGCGTACCACTATTTTGAATTAATGCGATTATTAATTTTTTTTTAGTATTTGTTCATTTGTTTTGTTATCTAATTAAGTTAACACTTATTCTTATACGATTTTCATATCAACATCTTAAATTCATTTTATATGATAAAGTTTTACGGCGTATCTAGAATTTTTTATTTTTAAAAATTATATCTAAAAGGGTTAAAATTGTTAAGAGTGATATTAGAATAAAGATATTATAAAAAAATGATCATAATATATATTTTATTTTGTTTTAAAATTAAATGCATTATAGTTAGGGTTACATTAATATATTCTCATTCATCTAATTTAGATTTTCTTATCCAAATTTAAGTTAATTTTATGTGGATTACAGTTATGTAAAAAGAGACTTAGTCTCTATATGAACTCACATCATATTGTGTGTAAGACCATTAAAGATATTACGTGACAATAATCTACCGTTCTTTTACTTTATGAGTAATATGAGTTCGACTAAGTTGAACTATTTGGAAAATAAAGAATTCATAATGTTTAGTTATTTATTGAGCATATTTGGGCAAACTCTAATATTATGGTTTCGTTCTCTAAATATTTTCTATTCGAGGTCTTACATTGACATATTGTTCATATGGATATTGCATATTTATATGATATACAGTTTTAGTGAGAGTTTTATTTTGATGCTTGTATAGATATAATTTAGAATTTATGTGCACATTAAAGATTTAGTTTCTAAAAAAATTAAAGATTTAATTTATAAAAAAATTAAATATTGATTGGTTATATTCTATCTAAATAGTTCATAAATCATCTAGGGATGAATTCTTAACCATAAAACACCATAAACATCGAGTATACAAGCTTATGCAATTTGAAATATTAAAATTTCAAATTATAAATATGAATTAGATGTTGATTGGAACCTTGCCAAGGATTGGAAAATACTCATTGATCCTTAGGGAATCTTTTTAGATGCACAGATCCAATCTTGAAAGCTTTAAACAAAAATTTCGAAAAATTTGAAGCTTTTAAGCTTTAATGCCGAATTTCAATTTTTTTTCGATTTCGGGCTTCTGTGTTGGTAAGTTTCCTTAGGAATGAGTTGAGGAGAGTATTTATACTCATCCTAGGTCGGTTGGAGGAGTCTAGTGGCCTAAATTAGCCAAAAGCCATTAATAAATTTTGACTGTTCTTGGCTGGTAGTCACCGGAGTAGGGTGATTCATCCCTATTTTTATAAGGGAGAATGATCAACCAATGACTGAGTTCCAAAAAACAAAAATCATAACGACTTCTTCATGTTTATCCTCGTGGCGTCGCGATGAAGAAGGTGATCAAAGCCAAAAATGACGTCGTTTCGTTTGTTATTGGCGTTTCGTTGGCATTCTGTCAACGTTTGAACAGTCCATTAACATTCTAGTTAATGGCCGTTTGGTGATCGACTGCCTCGAGTGCACGCGCTTCCTCCACTACAATGGGTTGGGTGGGCGTTGGATGAAAATTCAGCGCTGATCCAACACTCGCGACAGAGGTTGTAGCTTCTTCTTCCGGTTTCGGCTACACCCAATTATGAATTAATTTTTTTATTAAAACCTTAAGGGTTTGTTTGAAATTGATTTTTCTTTCACTCTTTTGACTTTAATTTTGATCTTTTTAAATACACAAAATATTAAAATAAATATAGTAAATATTTTACAATTTTTTTTCTTTGTATATTTTAGGATTTAAATAAATAATTCTCTTTAAATGAAATGGATATAACAATTCATCAAAATTATTTATTTTTGTCCTTTAATTTTTCTAAAATTGACATTATGGGTATAAATTATCCCAAATAATTTTATTTTATATTTTGGCATTAACCCTAGTTTGATTTAAGAATTGATAATATAAACAAGAACTATTTGATTGAGTTGTTGAAGAGTTCTTGAATAGAAAGATTGATATGATATTATTGATTGAATGAGTAATATTACAATAATTTATCTAATTATAATATTATTAATAAAAGATATAACTAATACGAGAAAAACTTATTAATTAATTAATATATAAACATAATTAATAGGAGATAAATCAATGATTTCTCTCATTTGTTTAATACTTTATCATCCCCCTTCAAGCAAAAAGGTGAGGCACAAACCGTGAGATTGCTACGTAAAAGAGCAAATCAATGAGAAGCAAGACCTTTGGTGAAGATATAAGTCACTTTATCTTTAGTAGGAATGTACTAGATGAGTAGTTGTTTATAAACAACTTTTTCTCGAACAAAGTGAAAATTAATTTCAATATGTTATGTGCGAGCATGAAATACTAGGTTTGTTGATAAGAATGCGACACCAATATTATCACACCATAAAATCGGAGAAGAAGAAAGTGAAACTCGAAGTTCACTAAGTAGAGATTGAATCCAACAAAGATCAACAATTGTATATGTAAGAGCACGATATTCAGATTTAATACTAGAGCGAACAACTACCTGTTGTATATTAGAATTTCAAGAAATGAGGTTGTCACCTAAAAAAAATACAAAATCTAGTTGTTGAACAACGATCATCAAGACATCCTGCCCAGTCAACATCAGAGTAGGCAATAATAATTTGGAGAGATATAACTTCAGATGGAAATGCACTCATTCAATCTTGGAGAGGAATTGAAAGGAATGAAGAGAATAGAAAGCTCTGCCAGATATGGAATATTTCGTTTGAGAAAGTCACAAGTAGAATAAAAGTAAAAATGTTGTAAGCTCTAATTGATTATTGTTATTGTCTGTAATTCAATTATTGTTTCATTGTCAAATCTAGAAATTGTCTAGATCTGATCTTAAACTTTTGTATTTTTTTTCACTATTTTGGGTTTTTTTAATGAAATGGCACTAAGCTGTTTTCACAAAAAAAAAGAGTAGGAAATAATAGTGAACCGTGAAATTGGACGAAGAAAGATCCCATGACGAGGAGTAAGAAAAAGATATCGAAGAATACATTTAACCGCTCCCCACTAATAAGAGGTGGGAGTTTGCATGAATTGACAAGCTCGATTGATAATAAAGGCTAACTCAGGACGAGTGAGTGTAAGATATTATAGAGCCCCTACTATATACTCTGATAGAGAAACAAATCAGATAAAGGATATCCAACATTTTTAAAAAAGAGGAGCTAGTAAAGACGGGAGTGTGTAATGGCTTTGCTTGAAGCATATCAGCCCAAGTGAGAATATCGTCAATATATTTGGATTGACAAAGAAATAAATCATCTTTGGTACGAGTGGCTTTCATTCTAAGAAAGTAATATAATTGACCTAAATCTTTAATAGGGAATAGTTTATTTAATTGAAGTATAATTTTTGTTAGAAACGATTTAGAGTTGCCTGTGAGAATAATATCGTCAAAATATACTAAAAAGTATGTGGTTATTTGAGGTGCATGATACGTGAAAAGAGCCGTGTTAGATTTCGATTCTATGAAATCAAAAGATAGTAGAGCATACTGGAGAGTAGCATACTAAGCATGATGAGACTATTTAAGACCGTAGATTGCTTTATGAAGTTTGCATATATATGATTAGGAAAATTTGAATGGACAAAACCGGTTGGTTGTGCCATGTAAACTTCTTCTTGTAGAGACCCATGAAGAAATGCATTACTAATATCAAGTTGATGAATGAATCATTGATAAGATATTGCCAAAGAAAGAATTACACGAATAGTAGTGATTTTTCCACAGGATTGAATGTCTCTTCATAATCAATACCTTGTTTTTGATGGAATCCTTTAGCCACTAGACGTACTTTATGTCGATCAATAGACCCATCGACTTTATGCTTGAGTTTGAAAACTCATTTACATCCAACAATATTATGAGATGGTGTATGAGGAATAAGAGACCATGTTTTATTCTAAATAAGAGCGTTATATTCATTTGTCATGGAAAGACCCATTGCGGATCCTTATTAGTTTTGGTAAAACATGTAGGTGTAGTAGCAAAAGAAGTAGTAGTGAGAGATGATGATGACATAGATCATTATTTTATTGCGTGTGGTCATCTAATGAGTAGAAGATTTATGTGCATTAACTGTTGTGATAATTGGTTGTGTTGAAGGGACAATAATAGTAGTAGAAGAAGATGATATAATGTTTGGTGATGTTGTGGAGGTTGAAGAGGGTGATGGTGGAGATAATGAATTGATTATGAGATAATAGAGGTGGTATTGATGAATTAAGTATAATTGTTGAAAGAGATGTCTCATTATATCATGTGGTTTAGACAAGTGCACAATGTCATTTCTTTTAAAAGGAAAAGTGAGTTTGTCAAAAGTGACATGTCGAGAGATAAATATTCATCTAGACGGAATGTGAAAACACTTATAACCTTTGTGAGATGAGCTGTAACCAAGAAAACTGCATTCAGTAGTATGAAAATTAAGTTTGTGTTGATTGTACGGTTGTGTGAGTGGATAGAAAGAACATCCAAATGTCTTAAAAAACCATAGTCAGAAGAATAGTTAAATATAGTCTCGAATGGTAAACGTTGATGTAATGTCGGAGTAAGAAGATGATTGATAAGATATGTGGTCGTTTCAAAAGTTTCACTCCAATAATGTAGTGGCATAGATGCATGAGCCAACAAAGTGAGACTAGTTTCTGTAATGTGGCGATTTTTTTGTTCAACAATACCGTTTTGCTCACTAGTATGCGGGCAAGATAAACAATGTAAAATACCATGATCATCCGTTAATGATTTGAAATTTCTATATTCTCCACCCCAATTAATTTTCAATATTTTGATTTTACGACTAAACAAATTTTCAACAAGTCGAAGAAAGTTGATAAACGTATTCAAAACATCCGACTTTTTCTTTAGCGGATATATTCATGTGAATTTGCTAAAATCATTCACAAAATGTACGAAATAACAATAACCAGTAGATAAAAATTTAGGAGCATGTCCCTAAACATCCGAATGAATTAGGTCTAAAGGAGCCATATATGTAGATTTAGAAGCCGAAAAATATAGTTTATGTGCTTTCCCATATTGACATGTGTATGCAACCCCCACGGTCTATCTCCCATTCCATAGCTTAGCACGTGTCGAGAGACACGTGGCAATATGGAGGGACTATCGCGAGGAGGCTTGAGGTTCGATGCGTTTCAACCTTGGTTTGCGTGCTAAACATCTTTTAAAATGAAACATTTAGTTTTTGAAAGATTTTGAAAATACATGGAGCGGTAAGAAGTTAATTATGTAAAAATAATTAATCCTTTGTTCAAATTTTAAATAATCTGGGAGGCTAAATAACAATTTAACCTAAACCCGATTTAAATTAATTAAACATATTCAATTTAAAGATTATTTGTTTGAAATTAAAGTCGCCAAGATATTTTATAAAAATCAATAAAATGATACGTGTACAAACATATTTATACTAGAGTTTCTAAAAAAGTGGTTCGTTGTCTATTTACGCTCGGGAAAAAACTTTCACGCTATGTCCTTCGCGCCCGCTTAAGGACGGTTTTCAAAATTCTTTTAAAATAAACAAAGCCTAGCTTTCATAAATCCAATTATAACATTCTTTATCTTTAATTAGTAGTTTAGGGGTCCTAAGTAAGAATGTGTTTTAAATAATTCTACAAAATTATTTAAAAGAGATGTGTACCTGTTTTGTTAGTGTTCAGATTTAACAAAACCTAAAAATATCAGAGAATAATATTAGAATTCAAAAATAATTTCCAAACGGGTCTTTATCGAAAACATTGGTTTAGGAAATATCTCAAAAATATGAAAATATCATTTTCTGACCTTTCGGGATTATTTGAAAATGGGTTCAGGGTCTAAAATTACAAAAATAATCTTGGATTTTGAAAAGGGGAACCAAATAGGCCTTAGGAATCAATCCTATAAAGAAAGTTTAGGCATTTCCAATTTCTTTGTCTTATTAGACCGGAGTCATAGGGTTTAGGTTTAGTTTGACCGATTTGGGCTCGGTTAAGACTAGGGTGGTTCGAACCATGGCTCGGTTGCATGGGTCAAGGGACCGGAGAGCTCGGTCTTAGGCTCAAGAGGCTCGATTCCAAATTCGAGTGGCTCGGTTGAAGACTAGAGGCTCGGTCCTAGGTCAAGTCTACCGGCCTAGGTGCTCGGTCCTAGGGTTAAGTAACTATCGGTCTTAGGTCTAAGGTTAAGGTTATGTTTACCGGTCCTAGGTCAAGTGAAAGCTCGGTCCTAGGGATAGGTTTACCAATCCTAATCTAAGTGAGGTCTCGGTCATATGGTTAGGTTTATCGGTCCTAGGGTAAGTGAAAGCTTAGTCCTAGGGTTAAGTTTATCGGTCCAAGTCCTTGGTCCTAGGGTTAGAAAGCTCGGTCCTAGTTGTGACACCTTAAAATCCTAAATTATACTATATGATAGCATAGTGTGGAACCTAACATATTCAGTCACATACGCGGAAGTTACATGGTGCCTTTTAACATTTCTAGCAAAATAGTGCTATAAAAATTCGATCGTTCACTACATGTTCTACAAAACTACGGTCGTAGGGTCTTGGTCCCTCCTTCCACACCCATCTCCTGCACCTTGCTACACTCCAAGTCTCCCTTCACCTGTCATCTAAAAACCGTGGTTAGGTACCTACACCACACAAGCATAGTGAGTCGATAGACCCAACAAACATTTAAAAAATAATATAAAAGACATTTAAACTACATTGCATCCATATGAGGGTTTTTAAGGGTAAATCATCAATAATGAAGGTATAGTCACATCTTGAGCACATATTTTGACCCTAGACCCTTTAGAGCTGATCTTAAAGGGTGATGAATCCATATTCGTTAATTCGTTATACAATATTTTAGAATCAGACTCTTAGAGCTCATCTTGGTAGCCCTCCTCCCGTATTCATTCATCAATTCCTTCATTATTATTTTATCACTATGATTCCATAACCTTTAACTTAAACTTCTTTAAAAACATCATACTTTAGAAATCATGGACATGCAATGAAATCATGCTTTGAAACTATTATGCATATTTTATAGAAAATACATGAATATATAGCATTGTGTGGGTTTCTAAATATGTTTAAGAAAGATTGCTTTTATTAATTCTGAATATGCTATAGGTTGATCTTCCTCGGTCGGACCACTTAGTCGGACCACTCGGTCCTGGGTTCCAATATCATTGATCCTAGGTCTCAGCCAGAACCGAAGATTCTCGGTCAGAAAAATGGATTTTTAGGATGTGACACTAGTCCTCAGTCATAGGGTTAAAAAGCTCAGTCCTAGTCCTCGTTCCTGGTTGAAGAACACTAGTCGTAGTACTCGATCCTAGTTGAAGAACACTAGTCCTAAGTCAGAAAACTCGGTCCTAGAATCCTAGGTCTTGAGATCCTTAGTCCTGGGTGCATTTTATCGGTCTTGGGTTTTGACCTGGGTTCGTTTTCTCGGTCCTAATTTTGAACCTAGAGTTCGTTTTCTTGGTCCTAGGCTAAAACCTTGACCGAGTGTTCTTATTTTGGTCAAAATTTTAGAAGTTCATAACTTTTGATTGGGATCGTAAAATCACGACACATAAGTTATATTAAGTTCATATGATCACAAAGAACAAAAACCCTAGCATAAATCATAATTTTGAGGTCCTTACAAATATCAATTTTAAAACATCATTTTTAGGTCAAATTTTAGGATCTTTTCAATTATGATATTTTAAGGTCTGATTTTTGTTTCATTAGCTTTAAAATGATCAATATAGTTGATCTAAACTAAAACAAGAACATCATAGCATCATTAAAACAATTTTTGAAGATTAAATCAAAATCCAAAATTTTTCAAAAAAAAGATTTGATCAAATATGATCAAAGTGATGAAACTATTACTTGGAATTCTTCCCAATATGTTAACAAACATGTATAACAACTAATCAGATCAAAAAATCTGGATTAAAACTCAAGAACACAGAATTTAAAAATTCTAGTTTTAAAGTTAAAATTTTCAAATTTCAGTTTGATTAATCATGATAAACGTGTTTACAATTGTTTAGGAATCATTCTAACATGTTAAAAAACATGTATATCAACTAATTGAACCAAAAAAATCAGATAAACTCAAGAACATGAGATCAAAATGTGATTACAGTTATTTGGGATTCATTATAACATGTTAACAAACATGTGTAACAACTAATTGAATCAAAAAATTGGATTAAACTCAAGAACACATAATTTTAAAAAAAATTAAATTTTAAGCTAAATTTTTTATGAAAATTTTGATTTAGGTGGATTTGATCTGATTTCTTTCAATAGAAAGATTATATATGATATATAGAATGATTATAAACAAATAAATTCCATAATCAAGCTTAAGAACAATATCAAATCGATCAAACTTAAGAAATTTGGAAAAAAAATAATCAAATTTCAAATCACAAATCATGATACAAATGATTTTAAAGCATACCAACAACTGAAGAATACTCATAGGAGCCTAGATCGAAGTAGAAGTTGTCGGAACAAGTTTTGACAAAAACCAGTTCGCCGAAATTCTTTGATCTTTGGATTTGGATCGGGATACTATGTTATGATTAGTGATTGTTTGATGATTTGGTCTATAGACCATGTGAGAGTATTTATAGTAGGGAAAAGTCAGTTGAGGAGGGGTAATTTGAGACGATTTTAACCTCCAACGAGCTTATCCCTAAAATTCTTGGAGGAGTTGTCTCTAAGACATGGATTCGGTGAAGGGTTTGAGCCTCATGATGTTCTTGCTCTAGATCATCATTATGGCTTTGAACTCTTCAATAGTTGGACAAATCTGGCGATCCCCTAACATAAAGGCGCGGTGCACCGAATCCCATATGCGTTGAATCTCCATCATGAAGCCATGATAGAGGCGATGATTAGTGTAATTGAGAGCGGTGCTGAGCCCAAAGGCGTCATAGTACCACTCTTACTCGTTGTAGTGGTGAGTCCACATGAATAGATCCTCGTTGTCTAACAAGGCCATTCTGTGAGTATAATCAACTTTGATAAACTTGTCGTATGATTTTTGATGAAAGCAAATATGCTTAGAGATGTTTAGTATATCTATTATAAATGTATTGTATAATAAATAAGCACGTACTAAGTTGACTTGTCGAGGCCTTGCTATTTGGGCACGTCCAAACAACGGTTGGATAAAGTAATCAGGTTTTGTGTGCTAAGGATTCTGTTGAGATTTGGGTGGGAATCTCTCCCCACCATCGCTAAGATCGCATCCTAGAGGATGTACTAAAACCGATAAGGAATTCACTATGGGTTCCTAGTTTTTCCTCACTCAACATCTCTCGGTCATAGACCTGTATGATCGGTCTTCATGTAATTGTAAGAGTACATAATTCCGATATGGTACTCTTTTACGTATTTCTGGGTGATATACCCATTCGAGGCAATTATTAGGGTAGACCTAGGTACAAGGTAAAACCTAAGTACTTGTTGGGGTGATAGACCCCTTGAGGTGGACTATTGTGGGAGTAGAATGTTATAACTAACAATTTATAAATAGTTAGAGTTTTTATTTTATTTTATTAATTTTAAAATAACAAGTATAATCCCAGTAGAGTCGCCAAGAGAGCTGTATGCAACCCTCACGATTTATGTCACGTTCCAATATTATAAATATCGAGAGGCATACCGTTTCTGACTTTAATAGTTTAAGTACTTGTATAAGGAGCATGTATGTGTAGATTATTAAGATCAGAAGTAATATGGTCGATAACACATGAGTTTGGACACTAAGTGGGATCTACAACTGTAGACGAATTAATAAACATTGTCGCAGTATTTGTAGAAGGATTAAAACGAGAGCACTATGTCCTTGTACATTACATATTTGACAAGGTGGATTATAAAAACAACTTTTGAAGCGATGACCAATTTTATGACAAAATTTACATTGTGGACGATTATTGTCTTGGTTTTGTCTTTGGTTCTTTCCGCCTCCATGCCCATAAATATAAGCAACATTTGTTGAAACGTCTGAGGGCGAATATTTTCATAATAAAATTTTCTTTTCTTGAATATGAGTCCTTGTTCATGATTTAAAAGGATATTTGTCATCTCATTAAATGATAAATCTTGCCCGGAAGTTAGAACATATACCATCGACTCGAACTCGTCTCTGAGCCCGATGAGTAGAGTTAGTTGTAAATTTTGATCAGAAACATATTGTCCGACAACAATAAGTGCATTTGACAGGTTTTTGATATGTTGAATGAAGTTAAGAAGAGAGTCATTACATTTGTGTGTGTTTAGGAGTTGACTCCTTAGCTGAAATAATTGTCTCTTTGATTAAGAATTTTTTTAGATCTTCTCTAGGGTTTCCCAAAGTTCTTACGCCGAAGATGATTTTGAGACTTGTTGACGAATCTCGTCGATCAATATTAAAAAGAGTCATGCAAGCACCCTTTGATCTTGGATACTTCATTGTTTAAATTTTGAATTATTGGTTTGAATTGTATTATTTTGATATCTATTTCTTGAAAAAATTTCGGAGGAGTTTCAAGATTCCCTTCTACTATATTCATAAAATCATAACCTACCATGATAGGAGTAACTTGATTTCCAATAGATATAGTTGTGTTTATCAAACTTTACGCATCTATGTATTATTGGTAGAACTGAGAAGTAATATTGTTCTTCCATTGAAAATATTTGATTTAAAAATTGATAATATAAACGAGAACTATTTGATTGAGTTTTTGAAGAACTCTTGAACTGAATTGAGAAGATTGATATGATATTATTGATTGAATAAGTAATATTACAATAATAAAAACATAGTAATCAATTAATAGGAGATAAATTGATTATTTCTCTCATTTATTTAATAATTTATCAACCCTTAATTAATTTGTTTATTCAACACATTAATTAATTCTAATTAATTGTTTTAAATAAGTTTTGGGCATGTTAATTATTTTAATTTTATTTATTTAAAAATAATTTAAAATAATTATTTTAATATTATAAATTGAAGTGTAGATTTTTAGTGTTTACAAATGTCATTTACCAACTCTCCGACAAAGACAAATTTCACTATCGTTCAGAATTTTGAGTAGATATTTTTCCAACATCATCTCATTTATTTTTTCGACTTGATCTCCTCCCTCCCTTATTGTTATATATTATTGAATATTTTTATTAGAATTTTAATCTTTAAAAAAAGTCTAAATTTTATTTTTAATATGTTATTTTATATTATTTATAAATTAATATTATATATATAACTCTCTATTTGATTTAATAAAAACTAATTTCTTATAAGAAAAAGTTGAATAAATTTAATGAAATGTATTAATTTTGATGCCTTTACAAATAACATTTTTTTCCTTTTTATATTTATATAAGATTATATGAATCATTTTATGTTATTAATTATTATCAGATTATTTATAAAAGAGTAATTAACTATCCATAAGAGAATTGAGTTAACCTTGGCTCTACGGAGAGCAAAAGGAAGTTGTTTCTAACGGAAGCTAAGCCAGCCAGCGCAAGTTTAATAGTCTCCTTCGTCTTCTTGGATCCCTCCCTCTCTTCTCTTCAGCTAATCTTCTCTACTGTTCATACCAATTCCAATCCATCCATCAATCAAATCAATCTCCATTTCCTGCTTCATTTCTCGATCCATTTCTCTACTTCTTCTCCGATTTCAAATCAATTTGGAATCCTTGTTGTTGTTGTTTTCTCGTCCTAATCATCTCCGACGAATTTGGCGGGGGGATTGATATATCAGAATGATGTGGAGTACGATCGCCAATTTGAAAGAGAATCTCAACAAGATCGCGTTAGATGTACACGAAGAGGATGATGATGACGAAGAATTAGGGGTTTACGCTTCTCCCGATCGAGATGTCGATTCCGTGTCCGATCGACGACGATATTCTCGTAGCTTCTCTCGTTCTCGTCTTGCTTCGCATTCTCCTTCGACTAATGGTTTTGATTCCACCTACAAAACTGAGGTACATTGGCTGATTATATTTAGGTTTAGTGCATGTGCTGAATTCCATTTCTGCTTCAATTTGTTTCGTAATTTTCATCAGATTCAGTAAGAAAGCATTGCATCTCGATAATCGTTAGAGTTAAGTTTGGTAGGCGGCTAGGTTAGGTTTTGGTGTGCGTATTAGTTTACTTTCTTTGTTTAGAAGGCTTCAGTTAGAATGTGGATGTTTTGTTGGGTTTAAGGCTGGCCACTCGACATCATTTTTGTGGTTGATTTTGAAAATCTGCAGTACATGATCTTCTTTTTCATTATTCTGCTTTATGAACTGTTCCTTAGCTAGAAGTGAATGACTGAAACATTGGATCAATCAATCTCTGTACTCTCTTTCTTCCTCTGAAGAATCAAATGAGTCTGATCTGTATATGCTGCTGAACTGTTTGATGATGTCTTCATTGTTTGCAGATGGAACAATATGAAGCAGAAATCAATAGGCTTAGAGGATCAGAGGCTGAAATTAAGGCTTTATCGGTTAATTATGCTGCGCTATTGAAGGATAAAGAGGTATTCTACTGCATAATAGTATTTAAATGCAGATAAGAAGAAATAAACTGAAAAATGATGAAAAATCCAGTTTCATTTCATCCTAAATCCATGTTTCTCTCCTTTTGGTGTTTTTGTTTGCAGGATGAGATTTTAAGATTAAACGAAGAAAATCGTTCGGTAAAACATGATCTTAAAGCCACAAGTGCAGCTTTAGTTATATCAAATGGACAGAATGGGCTCAAGGTAGATCAAATTCCTAGAGCTTATTTTTCACAGATTGATGATTCAGAATATAAGATGTTATTTTAGATGCCTTTGAATTGAATCATCATATCCTTCTGAATTTATTAGGAGAATAATGCTCACTCACCTACTCGACTGCAAAAAGCTATGGAAAAAAATCGTTCAATTGGCAATCAAACACTAGATGGCTTTTCCTCTAAACAGGACGGGTTGAGCAATGGGAGTACACAACGAGTGGCTAAAGCAGAACTCAAACATTCCATTACTCAGAGCAAAGAAAAGGTAATGCCACTGTCTATTGTATTTTCCTTTTTATTATTATTTGATTTACTTATTTTGTTTTCATATTTTCATGACCACCTTTTATAGAATGGTTTTATGGGTGTACTAAAAGATGTTCAATCCTATTTATGGGTGTAATGATTCATCTTCTCCACTAGATTTGTTGCTTACAGAGAGTTTGATAATGATGGTACTGACAATATATTAGTCTTGTAGGAATTGGCGGATTTGATTGAAGAGAAAAACAAGTTCATTTCAGCTATTCAAACAGATCATGAGTCACAATTGAAAAAGCTATCGGTTCAGCTCAATGAAGAACGTGAAAAGTTGGTGCATGTACAACAAAATCTGCAAGGTATTTATTTACTACCCTGTTGTTGAATATCTCAGGCTGTATTGTTCATTTTGTTATTCCTTGTCTAAATTTCATATTTTGTTGCTAGAGGAGCGAAAGTTGAACTTTTCATTACAGGAGGAATTGAACTCATTAAAAGTGGACAAGGACAAAGTGAGTTCCGAATCAGGTCCCTTTTCCTTCTCAATCATTTCCATGTTATCCCCATCTGGAAACACTTATTGTTTCTAGGTCTGTTTTTATATACAAAAACGTTGGAAAACTAAATTAAAATCATCTTGATTATTTTCTTTAAGTACTTGCTGAATAGGATCAATCGTTAACATCATCTTGATTTTCTATTGGGTAAAATATCCATGCATTGTTGTTGACATTGGGCAGGTAAGCAATTATAGACACCATGATTGATTTTTGTAATTGATTTTCAATTTCTCTTGTCTATTTTCTTATGGTTCAGATATTAATGGAGATGAGTAGCATACGAAAAGAATTGGAGAATAAAATATCATCTGAACGCCAGTTGCAAAATGAATTGAATAGGAAGGACGAAGCTGAAGCAGGTACTACCTTGGAGAGTTTGAGAAGAGAAATTGCAATCCTCAAGAACGAGAACAGTAATCTTAAGGTTAGGCTCTTCATAATATAATTTAATAAATGAATAGCAAAATGACACTTAAATTTGAATTCTAACACACTAATTCTATTATCTCCATTAAGGTGGATGGAATAATATCATCTCACAATTTAATCCCGCCACTATTTACAAAGTAACCAATTGTGGGAACTTATCCCAATTCTTAGTTTGCAAATGACATCAACCTTTGCAATAATCCATACTTTGATTATGGTCAATCTTTAGGTCATTATGACCCTATTTTGTAGCTAATTATGCTCATAGTGTAATATGAATTTTTTCTCGAGAGACCAAGATATATCACTTTTTTGAGTGGAAGGAGTGAATGTGGGCGATCTTCAACGAAGTGCCGCTCATAGACTGTTACATTTTATTGCGTTTCCATTTTACCCTTTGAGAATATCTTGCTTTTTTGGAGATAAGACAGAGATGCTTTATTAGAAGAATCTTGTTTAGATCAGTGTGGTTTCTAAGCCCAAGCCTTACCTTCTTTCTTTGGTAGGAAGGCCATATCCCAACTTATTTTCTTCTATCCACTTCCAGTTTTTCCCCAAAATGAAATTGTGCATCTTTTCATCAAAGAGTTTTGTAACTTTAGGAAATGCTGACTCTAAAAGTTTTGATGTCCAACTATTGATGCAATTCTCAAAGCTTTCAATATTAGTAATTCCAACCTTGTAACAAGTTAGAATTGATGTGGCTATTAAGAATATCGCACCATATAAGAGAAGAAAGATTGATGTGGCTATTAACAACCATATGAAACCTAGAGAATGGAAAGAGATACAAATACTCACTTCACTAATTCATTCACAAGCTTCTATTCTACCTATCGACCACTATTAATGGCCAACAGTGGCCAAGCCGGTTAGCAAATTTGGAAACACTTTCTGGAGCTAGATTTGGACGAGAAACTGTTCATAAATTTCCTTAGAAACATTTTTTTTTCTTTTCTTTTCTTTTGTCAATGTTGATTTAGATGAGATAATGTTCTGAAACATAACTTAATTAGACATATATTCATAAATTTGTCGATGTTTTCTCATTCAAACTCAGAACCAGATTAAACTCTATAAAGTTTTTTCGAATGGTCCAGTATCTTCTACTCTCACCCTTATATTTGCTAGTATGTTCCCTCATCATTTTACTCGTGACATAGTGCCACTGAAAATTTCCATGGCACAAACAATGGAGATAAAAGGATCCTCTATCTGATCCCTTCCTCTCTTCAAAACTTATTGATACTGACAAAAATATTTGGGTGGATAACGAGATTATAAAACAGAAGAAAGAACTACCTAATTATCTCAATCCCCAAGATGTACTCTACATGACCATCTAGTTCTGTTTTTCAACCTTATTCCTTTCAAACTATAAAACTATATTTAATCAGAAAAAGAGAATATAGAAAGAATAACTTATTCCTTGCATGTACCAAAATTGACAAGTTAATATACTTTTCGTACCTTCTTTTACAGAATGTTTCCCAGGAAGTTAAGGAAGCAGGAAGTTTATCTGAGAATAAAGAGGCGGAACTAACTGTTCGGACAATGGAGAAAGAATTGAAGGAAACTCGAAAACAAAGGGACAAAGCATTACAGCAACTGAATAGGCTAAAGCAGCATCTCTTAGAAAAGGTCATATTGAACTTTGTTAATTTTTATGACAAATTTGTTATGATTTGCTGACATCTCTGCTGTTAATGTGCGTTCTATTTCTGTTTTACTGAAATATTAAATAGGAATCAGAGGAATCAGAAAAGATGGATGAGGATAGCAAGGTAATCAAAGAACTACAAGAGAAAAATGAGTACCAAAGACTCCAGATATCAAATTTGGAGAAAGCCTTGAAGCAAGCAATTGCTGGTCAAGAGGAAGTGAAGATGGCTAACAAGAAAGAAATTCATGATCAGAGGGAAGTCATTGATGGCCTAAAAGCAAAACTGGCAAGCTGTATGAGGACTATCGATGCAAAAAATGTTGAACTTTTAAATCTTCAAACTGCTTTAGGACAGTACTATGCTGAAATTGAAGCTAAGGTGAGATTGTCTTTCTCTCTTCTTCTTCTTGTTCTTTTGTCTTCTGGGAAACAATGGCATTAAATATGGTACTTTGAATATTCAGGAATTTCTCGAAAGAGAGCTATCAAAGTCAAGAGAAGATTCAGCTAAGCTTTCTGGCTTACTAGAGGTGTGTATCCTTGGTTGTTTATAAACTTTATTTCTGACCATTGGAATTTTTTTATAAAGGTCAATGCATTATGAATGAGTTGTTCAAGTACAACAACTAAGCTTGACATAAAGAAAAACTTACAAAAAAATAATTGATGGAAACAATGAAGGACTCACTGAATTTTTTTACCATTGGCAATGTTAGCAGTTAGAAATAGTACATTTGTTAGTCTAAAAGACTTTATTACTAAAGAAGCCACCACATGTATCTATTTTAACAAACTAGTGAGAAGATTGAAAAAACTAGCTACTATTTGGAAACTTGTATTTTTTGTCACAATCACTATTCCATTGAAAAATTGCCAAAGTTAAAAAATTGAATGTGGTTTTCTTCTATCATTTGGTACAAGATTTTTATTTTGATTTTTTTACTTCATTTTGGTATAATGATTATTTTCTGGATCATGATACATATTCTAGTGTGATTTAGAGATTATTTTCTTCATCGTAATCTAGTTGTTTTATAAATCTCTGTGAATGGACAAAAAACAGCCAAATAAAGTTCAGGGAGTAATATACTTCACCCTATTACTAATTCTAACCTTAGTAACACATAACAGTTTCTTCCATGTATTTTAAACTGATTAGATCATTAATATGCAATCTACCTGAAATATTGGATTAGTGAGTTTGTGTCTGAAGGTGGCATGAATATTTCTGTTTTTCTTACCAGGATGCACATCAGCAGGCAGAGATTCTAAACAGGGAGAAGGAGGATATGATGGAAAGATATTCAAGAGCTGAATTAATGTTATTAGAGGGTAAAAAGAGAGTGAATAAACTCGAAGAAGACAACGGAAAACTACGCCGAGCCTTTGAGCAGAGCATGTCAAGAATTAATCGCATGTCAGTGGATTCCGATTATTATGTTGACAGGTGTGCCTTTTGAGTTTCATATGGTTATTGAGCTTTCATATACTCTCGCCTGCATATTTTAGCAGCACTAGTATATGATATGAAACTCTTAATATTTACCTATTTTTTAGTCGTATTTGTAGAATACGACCGGGAATAAAATGTCGAACGAGAACGTCCTGAAAAAAAAAATTTCTTTACTTTTTTATTTTCAACGAAAAAGTGCTGATGATAGTGTCTGGATTTTCTTGGCAGGCGAATTGTTATCAAGTTGTTGGTAACCTACCTCCAAAGAAACCACAGCAAAGAGGTATTTAATTTTTTAATATTTTATAGCATGAATTCTATTATCTCAATCTCTTGATTCAGATGCATATATAATATGAAAATCCTGCATGGTGACTCTAAGGCCTTGTTTGGTGTGAGTTCTTTGAGATTAATTTCAAATAACTCACTATCTAATCAACAATTTACTCATCATTCAGATCATTAACCAAAATAGCCTCATAATTTTACCTACCATCTCTTTACCTAAATAACCCCAAATAACATGATTTACAAATCAATAACCTACATCAAACAAAGGTGATGTGGCAATAACCACTTGGTTATTCAAATAACCTTAGATCAAACAAGGCCTGTAGCTCTGAAATTAAAACTAAGGCAGTGTTTGTTCTTATCACTTAATTTTAGAAAATGAAGTATAAGATCATGTAAATATATTCATTTCCAATTAAGCTAAAAAAAAGCTAGAATGTCTAGCATAATTCAACAAGCTATAAATGACTTAACTTGGAAATATAGTAAGAATATTAACTTTAAGCCCCGTAAATTAATCAAATTACATTATTATAAGGCTAAAATAGTCTCATTGGCTCCACATTTTTTTAAGTCAATATACAAAATAAGTACATGATATTTTCATTTGGTTTATTCAGCCTTTTTTTTAAAAAAATTTCACACTTAAAACTCAGTATTCAACTTTCAAACTAAATGGGTACTTAAATCACCTTCTGGTGGAACTAGTATATATTAATGATTATTTGGTTGTTGGGAACAAATATAAACCAGGTTCTGGAGCTTATGGTGCGAATGCTAGGTTTCTCGGAAGAGGATAAGAAAAGGATAGGTGTAGCACAACAAGGAAGTAAAGGTGTTGTTAGGGGTGTATTGGGTTTTCCAGGTCGCCTTGTTGGTGGCATCTTAGGTAGTAGTAATAGTGGCTCTGGCGAATCCCCTGCAGCAGCTATGGCTTCTGAAAATCAGTCATTTGCAGACCTTTGGGTTGATTTTCTTTTAAAAGAAACGGAAGAGAGGGAGAGAAGAGAATTAGCGGCAGAGATGACCACAAATGAATCTAATAAGTTAGACAACGAACGCTATAGCAGTGTATCAAGTTCATTTCCGAATCACGGAGGTATAGGAAGGTTGGTGCGAGATGAAAGCGATTCAGAATTCTCATCAATACCTTTAACTTCATCAGAAAAGGAAACTAGTAGTAGATCTCCAATGCTTCAAAGACATTGATTTTATGAGAGACTCAATCAAAGTATTTAATTAAGCAAGGGAAGAAAGAAAATCGAGGAAAAAAGGTAGAGTATAAACTTCTTCTTCTTTTTTTTTTATCTTTGTAATTCATTTGATCCGTTTATTATTTCGGGGGAGGAGTCACTGTATTATTAGTGTTTTGCTGCCTCTCTTGAGTCTGAAAACTAAACATATCTGTCTATGTAAGGGGATCTTTAGTGTGACTTTGTGGACTTTGGCTATATAGGAGGAAGGTGGTGAGAGTTTTTTCATTATTTGTATTGTATGTATGAAATATGAATGAATGGGAAAAAGGAAACAAGAGGAGGGAGTGCTTCAACATCTCTGTCTTGAAGGTTTTATTTTTGTAATATTCCTTTGATCTTTTAGATGGTGGGTATTTAATAACTATTTAAATAACTCTTACCAAATAAGTCCAAATTATCCTATTTTCATAATACTACTAAACAATATTAATTAGGGCCCATTAACAATCAACTACACGAACATCAACTAAAACAATCTTACATCAATTTTCTATCCAACATTGGAAAGATCAATATACGATCCAACTATAATGAAGCTGGTGATGCACATGGATGGATGCAATAAGAGGTGATAAAAATATTTCAATTAGAAGCCAATTATAGATGGAACATTAGAGATAAGAAAATAAAAAAAAATGTATTAAAAAAAAGTTGTAAAAAAGGTATTAAAAAAAAGGTGTATATGCTAGAGAAAGAAGAAAATAAATAAAGGAAACTGACTGATTGTTAAGTGGATATATTAGATAGGGTATAAGTATCCAACCAAGGTAGTCCAATGGTAAGAGTCAGTTTAAAAGACAAAAAAGTCACGGATTCGATTCCATCTAGGAGTGCTTTGAGTTTAAGCGGGGTTCATGACACCACTGTGAGGTGTCAAGCTAGCTCTCCTCTATTTAAAAAAAAATATTAGAAAAGATATAAGTTGGATGGTGTGATTTAAAAAATATGAGATTGGGATATTTTAATTAATTTGATTTTTTTATATTATTAATATTTAATTATCATTATTTTTTTAAAATTTATTTATTTCTATAAGTTATTGTATCATTATTATTTAATATTTTAATTATTATTTTTAATTGTAATATAAACTTTTATGTGAATTATATTTATTTAGCTTATATGTTATTAATTGGTTGTAATAAAATAATATAAAACAAAAATAACAATATATAAATAATAAATAGTATTATTTATGATTTTATTAAATATGAAAAAAATTATAATAATATCATTATTTTTAGAAGTATAATTTTTAAAATTAATTTTTTTTTATATTTGATTAGATTATATGATATATAATATATATATATAATAATAATTAAAGCTAAATAATAATAAAATATACTTAATATATTATATAATAAAAGGTATAGTTGAAAATTGTAAATTAAACGGAATAAAAAGAATTTGTAGATAATGGCTACTTGTCATTTTATACCTGCGAAGTGACAGGGGAGTGACTCCTCGCTACGCCTAGTGACAGGGGAGTGACTCCTCGCTACGCCTCTTCGTATTTCCATTACGCCCCTCGTCCAGACATTCAAACCCTAGTCCCTTTTCGTCGCATGCAATTTTCGTTCTACAATCTCTATATGGCATTCTACGTTCCGTTCTTCAATCTCGAAATGGTAAGAAAGATCCATTATTCTAAATTACTTGTGACTTGTGTGCAACTACCTATGACTTGTTCTCGAAATGGTAAGATACAGTTGTGTGTAACTTGTGACATTCTATGATGTTTAGTAATCAGATAAACAAATGGTGGTCTTTGATGCATCGAAAAATAACGAAGCGAAGAAGAGGAAGTTGTCTGACGATGTTAAAAGATAACAAACGATTAAAACGTTTTAGACATTGAAATGAAATGTTAAAAATGTTAGACAATAAAGAGAAATGTTAGACAATGAAATAAAATGTTAAAAATGTTAGAACACATTAAAATTTAGTATATAAGACATTACATTTTAGTTTAAAATACATTACATCTCAGTTTAAAACACATTACAGTTCGGTTTACAATATATTACTTTCAGTTTATAAGACACAACATTTTAGTTTAAACACATTACAATTTAATTTTAATAATATTATAGTTCAGTTTAAATGACATTACATTTAAGTTTAAAACACATTACAGTTCAGTTTGAAACACATTACAGTTCAGTTTAAAAACACATTACATTTCAGTTGATAAGATATTACATTTTAGTTTAAAACACATTACAGTTAAATTTAAAACACATTATATTTTAGTTTAAAAGACATTACATTTTAGTTTAAAACACATTACATTTCAGTTTTAATAACATTACATTTCAGTTTATAAAATATTAAATTTTAGTTTAAAACAAATTATAGTTCAGTTTAAAACACATTACAGTTCAATTTAAAACACGTTACAGTTCAGTTTAAAACACATAAATTTCAGTTTATAAGATATTATATTTCGGTTTATAAAACATTACAATTTAGTTTAAGACACATTACAGTTTAGTTTAAAACACATTACAGTTTATAAGACATTACATTTCAGTTTATAAGACATTACAGTTCAGTTTAAAACACATTACATTTCAGTTTTAATAACATTACATTTCAGTTTAAATAACAATATATTTTAGTTTATAAGACATTACATTTTAGTTTAAAACACATTACAATTCAGCTTTAACACACGTTACAATACATTTCAATTTTAATAACATTACATTTCAATTCATAAGACATTTTATTTTTAGTTTAAAACACATTACAGTTCAGTTTAAAACACATTAAATTTAGTTTAAAACACATTACAATACAATTTATTGATTTTTTTTTTAGTTTAAAGGTATATATATATATATATATATATATATATATATATATATATATATATATATATATATATATATATATATATATATATAAGAGGAAGAAATTGAGGAAGAAATTTTCTGAAAAAATTGAAAGGTAACCATTGTCATTTTCTCAAAATTTTATTGTAATATTCTCAATACTGGATTGTCATCTTCTTCTTTTTTTTTTACAGTGTGAAAGTATCTAAGAGGAAGCTTTCTCCACTCAACTTTTTTCATTTCCGCTTCTTCAATTCGTGCAAAGAAACCACCTATATTACTTAATGTAACTCTTTGTTAATTAAACTTGAATACCATCAAAATGTATACACATATGTAATGACAAGTTTATTAACCTGTATGTTATGTTTATTAATCTGAAATGTCATGTTGTATCAACTGAACTATAATATTTTATAAACTGAAATATAATGTCTTATAAAATGAAATGTAATGTCTTATAAATTGAACGATAATATCTTATAAACTTATCTGTCTTATAAACTAAACTGCAATGTCTTATAAACTGAAATATAATATCTAATAAATAGAAAGTTAATGTCTTATAAACTGAATTGTAATTAATTTTAAACTGAACTATAATGTTTTTTAAAACTGAATTATAATGTGTTTTAAATTGAAATGTAATGTCTTTATAAATTGAACTGTAATATTTTTAAAACTGAACTGTAAAGTTTTATAAACTAAAATGTAATGTCTTACAAATTGAAATGTTATATCTTAAAAACTGAAATGTAATATCTTATAACAATGTTAAACTGTAATGTGTTATAAACTAAAATGTAATATTATTTAAACTGAACTGTAACGTTTTTTTAAAACTGAATTATAATGTGTTTTAAACTGAAATGTGAAGTTTTATAAACTAAACTATAACGTTTTTTAAAACTGAACTATAATGTTTTAAACTGAAATATAAAATTTTATAAACTGGAGTGTAATGTGTTTTAAATTGAACTATAACATGTTTAAACTGAAATGTAAAGTCTTATAAACTGAAATGTAATGTTTTATAAACTGAAATGTAATGTCTTATAAACTGAAATGTAACGTTTTTTTAAAACCTGATCTATAATGTGTTTTAAACTGAAATGTAAAGTTTCATAAACTAAACTGTAACATTTTTTAAAATTGAACTATAATGTATTTTAAACTGAAATATAAAATTTTATAAATTTAATTGTAATATCTTATAAACTGAAATGTAATGTCTTATAAACTTAATGCATTGTCTTATAAACTGAAATGTAATGTAATGTTATATAAACTGAACTGTATTGTTTTTTAAAACTGAACTATAATGTGTTTTAAACTGAAATGTAATGTTATTTAAATCGAATTGTAATATTTTATAAACTGAACTATAATGTGTTTTAAACTGAAATGTAAAGTTTTATAAACTGAACTGTAATGTGTTATAAACTAAAATGTAATGTCTTATAAACTGGAACGTAATGTCTTATAAACTAAAATATATTATTTATAACAATTTACAAATATCCAAATATATTACAACATACAACTTGTTCATACAATATCTTCGTTGAATATTGACCCCACAAGTATTATCTTCGGGAAATAATTTATCAACTACATGGGAAAGTTAAGAAGATAAAATGATGTGAATGAAAGTTGAGTCAAGACTAGATTATTCTATAGTTGTTTTGTTGATATTGAATCCTGTATTATTGCGGTTGCTGTCACCGAATTTGTCTAAAACAAAATAATAGAATTTGCTTGAAATATAGTGTTTATAACACTTTACAAATATCCAAATAACATCACAACACATAAACTAACCTTACTTTGACCCCTTGCAGCTGACTTGTTCATAGTTTTTCTGTTTTGTTGATGGTCGACTTGAGCCTTACTCTCATGGGAGAGTGGATCAAATTTTCTATTGGTGTAAAATTTGTTGATGCAGAAGTTACTGGTTTAGGAGTTTTCAGTGTAGAAGTTGATGTTGTCGAATCTGTAATAATTTTTTCCATCATGTCTTTCAACACTTCAGCCATAACAAAGTGTCATCTTTAGATTTTTCTACAAGTTGTTGGACTTCTTACATCATTGGAATTAGATAATTATAACAATTTATTTCACTGCCACACACACTAGAATCATAAATGTTAATGTTAATTTGATAACCTCTTTACAAATCTTTGCGCCAACGGTCCAAGATATTATTCACGGGCACCTTATTCACTTTCATTCTTCTCAAAACTGCTAAAATATGCCTACCCAAAATCCCTATGAACTCAAACATACAATTTACAAAACTCTCAACCGGGTTGAAGTGTACCTTGATTAAAATATCTCTCAAATGTTCTCCATCAGTTCCCAGAATGCTCTCCACTACTCTAAATATAGTGGTTGTCCCATCGTCTTCAACTATGGAGGTGTTGCAAAACATCAACGATTTTACTTTATTCTAGAACAAATTAAAAATATCATTATATATACACTTTGAAATTGCATTTCAAGGCAAAGCCACTAACAATTGGAATGATGAAATTAAAAGACTGAATATCTAGTTTCTTTTCCTTCTTTATATTTTTCTTTAACGTTTTGTCATATTGCTCGACAAACTACTTTAGGGATGTTTTTCGAATGAAAAAAGTCATTAAAAAAAATATTCATACTTTCACTTATTTGCAATATTGACATACTTTATCATAGGTGACATTTAATATACACAGGAATCCATTTATATTGTTTTACGTACAAAGAGTTCAACCAATAATTGTCTTCCAACTAAAACTCTTCTATATTTTCATTCAATTCTCTTCATACTAATCAATTGTGAGTGATTAAGTTATAGACAATGTTTTTCAATGTTCTTTTTATACTTTTATAATGAGCATGAACACCCAATTTTGTAGGGAGTTTCTTAATGATATTCCAAAGACAATAACAATGATTGGTATTCGAAAAGACATTTTCAATAGCAATGGCCATTGATCGACATTGATTAGTGATTATTGTCTTTGGAACGTTCGTACATACATGTCAATTAGGCATTAAAAAACTAAATAAATGACTATGAATCCTCACTAGATAATAAACCACATTCTAGAAAAATAGATTGTCCATGATGATATACCCGGACAAAAGGAGTAAAAGACATATCATAGCGGTTTGTCAAATATGTTTTGTCAAAGGTGATGACATCCAAGAAGTACTCATAATCGGCTCAAATTACATTCCTTATCCGGGATTCATCGTCCATATCATAAAAATAAAAAATGTAGAAATAATGACAAAGGGCTTTGACATCACCATTTCTTTACCTCAACCTCCTAGCTTCTAAAATAAAATTTCTACAACTTCTCTCATCAAAAGTCAAATTAGCATATCCTCTAGCTTCAACTATAAATGTTTGAATTTTTTTCAAAAGTTATTCCAACTTCATCGTTTAATTATAATCTTCTCTTCGCAATTGGATCTAGAACTTTGTAAGATCTAAGATGTCTAGACTTTTCCGGGCTCAAAATACGGTTATGCTCAAGACAAACACTAGTAATATCAACTTCACTTTCATTCCTAACAGCAATGTTTATCTTAGCCTTACAATTTGTCTTGGTGGAAGGTCTAAGTTTCAAAATATTTTTCCCCTTTGAAGTAAATACACCACTTTTGGCACATTCAATGGAGAACCACTTTTGTTTTCTATCTTGACCATTTTTGCTACTAACTTACAAATGCCGAAACTTTTTGTTTGGGCATAAGCCTCATAATACTCACGAAGCTCATTTTTAAATCAAAAGTCATTCTAATAGTGGGGATTTAAACATTAGGAGGGGATGAGGATAGTTGGTCCATTAAGCAAATGGATAAGAGAGAAAATGTGTTGAGAAACATTACATTTCAGTTTTAATAAAATTACATTTAAGTTTATAAGACATTACATTTCAATTTTAATAACATTTTAGTTTTAAAAAATATTACAGTTTAATTTAAAAAATATTACATTTCAGTTTAAAACACATTACAGTTCAGTTTATAAGAAATTACATTTTAGTTTAAAACACATTACAATTCAGTTTTAATAACATTAAATTTCAGTTTATAAAACATTACAATTTAGTTTAAAAAACATTACAATTTAGTTTAAAACACATTACAATTCAGTTTAAAACATATTACAATTCAGTTTTAATAACATTACATTTCATTTTAAATGACATTACATTTCAATTTATAAGACATTAAATTTTAGTTTAAAACACATTACAGTTCAATTTAAAACAAATTACATTCATTTTAAAGCACATTAAATTTCAGTTTTAAACACATTAGATTTCAGTTTATAGGACATTACATTACATTTCAATTTTAATAACATTATTTTTAGTTTAAAAGACATTACATTTCAATTTTAAAATATATTACAGTTCAGTCTATAAAACATTTCATTTCAATTCAATAACATTACATTTAAGTTTTAAAAAATATTACATTTAAGTTTAAAACACATTACATTTCAGTTTTAAAAAAATTTACAGTTCAGTTTAAAACACATTACAATTCAGTTTTAATAACATTACATTACAGGACATTACATTTCAGTTTAAAACACAATACATTTTAATTTTAATAACATTACATGTCAGTTTCAAAAATATTATATTTCAGTTTAAAACACGTTAAAGTTCAGTTCAACAAGAGGTGAATATCTCTAGTCTCCTTGAGAGGTCCTAGGTTCGAGCCCGTGAGGAGGCAAATTATACTCCTAGTTAAATGGTTAAGTGTGTTTACGGGTTATGGGTTTAACCCCCTTGTGACCATATTTTATCCCATCTTCTAGCTTAACAACAATAAGAGGTGGATATCTCTAGTCACCTTCAGAGGTCCTGAGTTCAAGCTCGTCACAAGAAAAATTATGTGTTTGGTTAAATGGTTAAGTGTGTTTGTGGGCTATGTGCTTAACCCTTTATGACCACAATTTTAACCCCACCAAGGTAGCCCAGTAGTAAGAGTTAGCTTAAGAGACCAAAATGTCACGGGTTCGATTCCATCTGGAAGCGCTTTGAGCTTAAGTGGAGGACCATAGTTGTGGGGTGTCATGTTAGTTCTCCTTTAATTTCCAAAAAAATAAACTCTAAAGTTCGGTTTTAAAAAATGTTACAGTTTAGTTTAAATAACATTAAATTTTAATTTATAAGACATTATAGTTCAGTTTTAATAACATTACAGTTCAGTTTTAATAACATTATATTTCAGTTTATAAGATATTGCATTATAGTTTAAAACACATTACAATTCAGTTTAAAACACATTAAAATTCAATTTAAAACACAATATAGTTCAGTTTAAAACACATTATAGTTTAGTTTAAATCACATTATACATTTAAGTTTCTAACCTACATGTTAACTTATTCAGTATTTGGAGGTACTCGGGTCCGGTAGAGTAACTTGTTTGATGATCCGTCTTTATAAACTAGTTTAATAACTCGGTGTCTGAGGAAGAGTAGTCTTTTTCGGGGTAGTTTCTTCGCGATAGTCTTTTTGCGGCACTCTTTTCATTTCGGATTTTCATAGAGAGAAAAATTTAGAACTCGAACAAACCTTTTTGATGTGAGTTGTTTTTGAAAGAGAGAAGCTATGATATGATAAAAAAGATGAAGATTCCACAGTGGTTTATTTTTTCCAGCGTGGCAGCCACGTGGGGAGTCGCTCCTAGTTTATTACTCTCAATTAATAGAGGTATAAATTTACATAAACGATTTTTAGGATAACTTCTATTATATTTAGGTCTTTTTTTTTATAGTTTAAAAAAATGTTATTTAAAAAAATAATGATTGATAATGATTTTGAGAAGGTGAATATTATTCATTTATTTATTTGATAAAATGCTTAAAATGTATTAATATATAATTAAAAATTAAAAAATAATAATTTAAAATAAAAAATCTTTTAGTATTTTGATTAATGATTTACAAGATATTGTAAATGAGAGAGATTGAAATGATATATTTTTTTTTATTGTTATTCAAATAACTATGCTATGCCAAAAAACACCCATACTATATATATTGAATTCATTTTGCAACAACTGAATCAATTTAAAATAGTTTGTTATCATTCTAATTGTGCATATGTTACAAATAAGTCCTTGTTGGAAAAATATAACATTTAAGTCTATTCCAAAACAATTTAAACTTTTATTTTCAAAATTTCTTTATTGCTCCCAGATCGTTTTGTTCCTCAAAAATAATTAGGCAACTATAGTATCATAACTAATAGTAATAGTTACAATGTGACAAAATAGATCTCAATCTTCCTTAAGGTAATACACACAAGATTCAAATAACCAGATAATAAGAGTAAGATTAATAAATTCAAACAGTTCAGACATAACATATGATCATCAACCTACTTTCTTTCATCAATTAGAAATAGGTCTGAAACTAGGCTTTATCCAAACTTAGCATTATTTATTGCTTCAAGAAGATGAATCTTCATTATGATCTACGGAATTTCAGATAATCCGAAAACATCTATTGTTGGAAATAATTTTCACTTAAAACTAAATCATAAACTAAAATGTCCTAGATCATAATATTTGTTCTAACATATGAAAAGCAAGAGCGGAATACATACTTAGATCCTTAGACATGATAAAGTACTTCTAACTGCTGAAGCATATAGAATTTTGCATTTCTTGAATTTCCAATTTTTCTTTAGGGCATTGTTGAAGACTAAATTTGTCTCCCTTAGCGACCGGGGTGCTTCCTAATTTACAATCTTGCATGCCATATCTCTTAAGTACTTTATCAATATAGTTCATCTGTGACAATCCAAAAAAATTTCAAGAACGATCTCGATGTATTTGGATCCCTTATACAAATGAGGCATCACCAAGATCTTTCATCTCGAAATTTCTTGATAGAAAAGTCTTAGTTTGGTGCAATAAGCCTATATCATTTTAGGCAAGCAAAATGTCATCAACATATAAAATTAGATATATATGTTTACTCCCACTGAATTTGTGATAAACAAAATCATCAATTAAATTTCCTCTAAAACCAAATGAGAGAATCACCTCATGAAATTTATTGTATCACTGACGAGACGCTTACTTAAGCCCATGGATAGATTTCTTTAATTTGTAAATCATATTCTTTGAATTTTCTAACACAAAGTTTTCTGGTTGCACCATATAAATTGTTTTATCAATTTTCCATTGAGAAATGTTGTCTTTACATCCATCTGATTTAGCTTCATATCAAAATGTGCAACAAGTGCCATGATTGTTCTAAAAGAGTCTTTAGTTGAAACCGGAAAAAATATTTCTTTATAGTTAATCCTGTATTTTTGAGTAAAACCTTTTATCACAAGACGTGCTTTATACTTTTCCACATTACCTTTAGAATCCTGTTTGATTTTAAAAATCTATTTACAACCAACAGGCTTCACCCGTTCTAATAATGGGACAAGTCCCCAAACTTTATTGTCTTATATAGATTTATACTCTTCCTTCGTTACATCAATCCACTTTTCTGAAATAGAACTATCTATAACTTGACTAAAGGATTTCTGCCATTTTGAAAGACCATTTCATTCAAACATCATGTCTAAGGATCCATGTATGTATTTTGCTCTTGTCTTTCATATGCCAGAAACAAGTATTATGATTTAGGACATTACAATTTATAATTTAGTTTTAAGTGAAATTATTTATATCAATTGGTATTAGAGCCCGACTTGTTCTTGAATTTAAGGAGACTTCTTCTTATACATGAATTTAGGGAGACTTGTTCTTGTCTTGAATTTAGGGAAAATAAATTATTCGAGTTTCATAACGTTTGAAGTTTTTGTTGAGATAATTAATGATTTGATGATCTGTATTGAACAAGTGCAGAAACCTTAATTTGGTAACCGTTTGTTAAAATCCTAATTTAATAACTGTTATCAAAACATGTTATAAGTTGAAACCGTAATACACACGTATTAATAAATATTTTTTGAAAAATAATATTGTTTTTCAATTACTATTTTAAAGGAAATAATATTATTTTATTAGAAAATAAAATTTTAAGAAAAATAAAATTTTAATCTTATTTGAATACAATTAAGTTTCAGTAAATAATATTATTAATTTATTTAGTTAAATTAATATAAGAAATGTTCAAACTCTTTTAATTTTTATTCAGGTTTTAATCTTTTTCTATAATTCAACACATTGTTCCTTATTTAAATTAAATAAGTTAAATTATGATGTCACCAAAGTAACCTCTCTAATTAGTTTGTGTAAGTTTGAATTTTGAATCTATTTGGGCTTAAAGGAAGGTTACTAGTTGACCGAAATTTATAATTACTTGTGATAATAAACACGTAACAATTTTAAGGATTTTACATGAGAATATTAATTCAATCTAAAGAAGGGTTTGTTATCTGTCATGCATTATTGTTAGTGTTTGATTATTGCAACAAGATATCACTAGCAATTAAATTTCATTGTCCAAAGACTTGAATTTGATAGTGCAATAGATATTTTGGATGGGATTTGGTGATTATTTTGAATTTAATTAAAAATTAAAGAATTGAGCATGTTAGTTACCGTTTAATTTATATTCTCTTTTCAGCTAATGTTACAAATATTTATGTCAACTTAAGTGTTGTCCCAGTCCTTAATGGTTTCAACTTTAAGGATTGAAAAGAGAATATTCAGATAGTTCTCGGTTGTATGGACATGGACCTTGCGATACGGACAGAGCAACCCACTACTCCTACGGTTATTAGCTCTTCCGAAGAGAAGGCTAAATTTGAGAAATGGAATCGCTCTAACCGCATGAGTCTTATGATCATAAAGCGTGAAATTCCAGAAGTGTTCAGGAGTTCTGTGTCTGAAGACACCACCAATGCTAAAGATTACCTTACATAAATAGAAAAGTGTTTTGTTAAAAGCAATAAGGCTTAAACAAGCACTATTCTTAAGGGTTTGATTTTAATGAGGTATAAGGGAAATGGTAATATAAGGGAGTACATAATAGAGATGTCTAATTGATAGGATCTGCGTAATCAATAGAGACGGGGGTCTGGCTATTGATGACGGCTTTGGAAAAACGATTTGATAGAAATCCTGTTAAGGATTTAAATCACTTTCTATTCTACACAAACCCTTGCAAACTCTTGAACAATTCAAGTGCGGAAACGTTTACTCAAGTTTGAAGCTTAGAACCAAAGAAGGAGAAAATGACAATGAAAATGGCACAACAGTTTGTTTATGGATGTTCGGAGCAAACTCTCATACGTCACCCCTTCTTCCAACCACCGGAAGGATTCACTACAAGTTTCTTAGAATCAAATACAGTCTCACGATTAGCTCACTGTTGAACAAAACAGACTCTGTTCAACTTACAATATGATGAATTATATCACTCAACTAAAACAATGCATTGATTCTAACTCTCTCTTGATAAACACACAATAAAGCAAGAAAGCAGCTCTTTCGTATATCAGTTTGTATGTTTGCGTATGATTCTCTAAGTATCGATAGATCGATGATTCATCCGTGGTCCTTGAAGATCTTTAAATAGGGAGCAGGTACCAACAATCGAATCTTCCATAATGACACGTGACGAGCTTCCATTGGACGCCTCTATAGTACACAACAGACTCTGAGCACCAGGATCGTGGCAGTACCAATCTGGTAGTGCGCCAAATATTCTTCTAGAATATTCCTGCAAAAACAAGTAGTGGGAAGAATATTTGTTTACGTGGCATTAATCAATTGGTTGCAACTAACTATCGTACTAATATTCACTGGAAAGTGTAGCAGGAGTAGCGTACAACTAGTTGATCATGGGTAGACGGGTGCTAGCTTCAAGCAACTGCTTTAAGCATGGCATTAGACGTATTTCACTTAGACGACCTCGTCTAATGAAATTAGACGCCCACATCTAATAGAAGGATCCATTAGACCACCTAGTCTAATGGGATTAGACGACACGTCTAATTACGGTTCCCTGCAGACTAATCTGAAGGAGTTAGACTGCACGTCTAACTACACATCCCTTCAGACTTATCTGAAGGAGTTAGACTGCACGTCTAACTCTCATACGTTAGACCGCACGTCTAACTACGCATCCCTTCAGACTAATCTGAAGGAGTTAGACTGCACGTCTAACTACGTATCCGTTAGACTGTATGTCTAACTACATATCCGTTAGACTCCACGTCTAACTACGTATTCGTTAGACTGCACGTCTAACTACGTATCTGTTAGACTGCACGTCTAACTACGTATCCGTTAGACTGCACGTCTAACTACGTATCCGTTAGACTGCACGTCTAACTACGTATCCGTTTGACTGCACGTTTAACTACGTATCCGTTAGACTACACGTCTAACTACGTATCCGTTAGACTGCACGTCTAACTACGTATCCGTTAGACTGCACGTCTAACTCAATGCATCTAATGACCAATCAGTCTAATGAACTTCATTTAGACTTAGTCTAGTATAACCTATTTTCGTTACACCTGCACTAAAAACGATTAGACGGCATAGATTAAATTTTATACACACTCATCATCAAAATTATAATAGTCAAAATACTTTTAAATTAAACTTAGTAAAAATAATTTGACCCAACAATTTCCCCCTTTTGATGATGATGTTAAACTTTGCATATGTAACAAAATAAGCATCCATCATATAAGTACTGCAATAAATACCATAATTAGATAAATGCAAAATCATGAATGTTTTTCAACAGAGAAATACATAAACACCTTTCAAAAACAACAAAACGAAATAAGTTCAGAACAACACAAGACAACCCAAAAAAAATTCCCAAAAAAAATTCCTATCCTCCTTTCTCTCTTCCCCCTTTTTAACATCATCTAGGAAGGGAATCAACAGCGGACTCTGGGGCTAAGGTTAGAACCGAGTTGAGCGCGTCCCTGTTTCTCTTCTTCGATCTAAGCCTGTTCACCCTAAGAACATAAGCGAGAACCGTCTCGCTGTTCAAGATTTTGGAAGAGGAATGGAACCCGTGACCAGGTTCATCAAGAATACGGCAAAGAAAAGAGCAAAGCAGACCGTCATACCCGTAGATCTTCTTCCGAGAGGAAATCATTCTGACAAGGTTGTTGAAGAGGAATTTTGTCCAGTTGATGGCTACACCCCTTGTGATGGCCACCATTATTTCAAAAACCTTCGTACAATAGATGTAGGAAGAGTCTTTTGCGAGGAGGGATTTCGAGATGATGTCGTTGAGTAGTGCATACTTAACTTTTAGGCAGTTACTCTTCCCATGATACTCAGCAGTAAGGGTTTCTCCTTCGACGATTTCATTTGAAAAGACATTCATCATTTCAGACATAATCTCGTTAGAGGAAGAAGGAAACTCATGGATTCCTTCGGTTGGGAGTCTAAAGAACAAACCGAATGTTTGTTCATCGAAGTAGATCATTCTGCCAAGAATAGTCGCACAAATGTATTTGTTGTTATAGAAGCTGGCGGTTTCGAAAAACTCACGAACAGTTTGTTCGTGATAAAGGAAGTGAGGGCGAAGGAATCTCTTCAACCCAGTAGCTTTCAATGATTCAAACATTTGAATCAAATCAGGATCCGTCAACGTAGAGATCGATTTGAAGTCTACTATCAGGGATTTTGCGGGGAAGAAAGACATTTTGGTAGGATGAACAAACGAGCACAAGATTTTTGATGATTCGAATTCTAGTGAGAGAGACAAGAATTTAGGAGTACTCAACCATTTTAGTGACGCCATTCATTAAATATAGGAAAACTAACGTATAAAAGTAAATGTTTAATGATTATATCAACCGTCAAAAATCTCAGAAACCTATTCCCAAGGGACACAACTATCAATCAATATTAATCATGAAACTGCACAATTAATTTTAGACGTATAGATGAAAGTAATTAGAAATTTTTGTCACTTTTGACAAATTGAGAGACACATGTCTTCAATTTATTTGAGAAGTGACTGGTTTATTTTCGGCGAAAAAGGTACATAGACAGATACATATGCAGATGACAGCTGTCCAGATAACCAGAAGATGAAAAGTCTAAGTGCACACGTAGTTAGACGTTTATTCTACTTTTCACATTCTTCACTTCTAATTGGGAAATCCGCCTATTAGACGCATGGGTCTAATCAAGTTTGTCTTATAAACGTCTAACGTTTATTAGACGTAGACGTCTAATTACGCATTAACACCACGTGTTGCACGTGTGTCTAGTTAGATGTGAGCTTCCACTACTCTTACGTAAAAACGTCTAACGTCTATTGGACGTGTACGTCTAACCACACAGGTTAATTAACCAAGACATGAGTTCCCGAAAGAAGATAAAGCTGCTTGAGTAGACGTAAATCTAAGTAGTTATGCTTCTTAAACTTTTAGTCCATTGGTCGTATTAAGACCTCTGTCTTCTTGTCTGTCCAGTTACGTTTGAACAACATGTTCCCCCTCAATTTATGCACATAACAACATTAATCAAGATCAACAAGTCCTAAAATGTTTCTAAAGTGAGAAAACTTAGCTTCGGGTAGAGGCTTCGTGAATATGTCTATTGTCTGTTGATCTGTTGGGAGGTATTCAAGACGAATCTGCTTCTGATTGACATGCTCTCGGATAAAGTGATGTCTGATTTCAATGTGTTTTGTCCGAGAATGCAGAACTGGATTGTAGGTGATTGCGATGGCACTAGTGTTGTTGCAGAAAATTGGAGATTCTTCAGCCTCAATCCCATAGTCCATAAGCTGTTGTTGAACCCACAAAAGCTGAGAGCAACAACTATCAGCAACAAGGTATTATGCTTCAGCTGTAGACGTGGCAACCGACGTTTGCTTCTTGCTAAACCATGAGATAAGATGATCTCCAAGGAACTGGTAAGTTCCACTCGTGCTCTTTCTATCAATTTTGTACCCTGCATAATCTGTATCTAAGAAACTAGTTAAATTGAAACTGGAATCCTTCGGATACCACAGTTCCACATTTTGAGTTCCCTTTAAATACTTCAGAATGCGTTTAGTAGTAGTAAAGTGAGAGAGTTTAGGATTAGCCTGAAATCTTCCATAGACACCAACAACAAATTGAACATCTGGTCTACTGGTAGTAACATAGAGCAATGACCCAAATAAACCTTTATAAGGTTGTGACCTCTACACTTTGACCACCATCATCTTTGTCCAGTTTACTAGAGGAGCTCATTGGAGTGGCTGCAGCAGAGAAGTTCTCCATCCCAAACTTCTTTAGTAACTCTTTGGTATACTTAGCCTGATTGATGAAGGTTCCTTTCTCCAGCTGATGAACTTGAAGGCCGAGGAAGAAGGTTAATTCTCCCATCATGCCCATTTCAAATTTGTCCTGCATTAGCTTGGCAAACTTCTCACACAACTTGGGATTAGTTTATCCAAATATAATATCATCAACATATATTTGAATAAGAAGAATGTGAGAGTCTGTAGTGAATCTAAATAATGTTTTATCCACAGTTCCAATAACAAAATCATGATCAAACAGAAATTCAGTCAAAGTGTCATACCAAGCTCTAGGAGCTTGTTTCAATCCATACAAAGTTTTGTCAAGTTTATAAACATGATTTGGTAAAGTATGATCTACAAAACTAGGGGGTTGCTCAACATAGACATCTTCATTTAATTTGCCATTTAAAAATGCACTTTTCACATCCATTTGAAAGAATTTAAAATTCTTAAATAATGCATAAGCCAGGAAGATTCTAATTGCCTCAAGTCTAGCTACAGGTGCAAAAGACTCATCAAAGTCGATACCTTCCTCCTGTCTGTATCCTTGAGCAACTAAACGAGCTTTGTTTCTAATAATCAAGCCATCTTCACTAAGCTTGTTTCTAAAGACCCATCTTGTTCATATGACTGACTGATTAGTTGGTCTAGGAATTAGATGCCACACTTTATTTCTCAAAATTGGTTTAACTCCTCCTGCATGGCATTGATCCAATCTGGATCAACCACTACTTCTCCAATTCTCTTAGGTTCAATATGAGAAATAAAGGCGGAATTGGCCATTTCATCCATCAATTGACGTCTTGTCCTTCGAGGAGAGAAAGGATTTCCGATGATCAATTCTGGTGGATGATTCTTGTTCCATCTGAAGTTGGATCCAAAGGGATTGGTCATCTGAACAGGTGACTCCACGATGTCTGAACTCTCAACAGTTTGTTGAACATGAGTTTGTACGTCTGGTTGAATTTCAACCGGATCAGCCATATGGTCAGTCAACGAAATCCGTTTATCTAGAGCTTCTTCCTCACTTACAGACTCAAGACTCGTCGCTTCTAATCTGTTAGCAAGGTTAATGGGATCAATAAATTAGCTCTCAACAGGCTCATCAAAGATTACATGAATGGATTCCTCAACAGTTTGTGTTCTGTTGTTATATACTCTATAAGCCTTGCTTACTGAAGAATATCCCAGCATGAATCCGACATCATCTTTAACATCAAAAGAGGTTAAATAAACCTTCCCATTGTTATGAATAAAACATTTACACCCAAATATTTTGAAGTATGAAACTGTGGGAATTCTCCCGTAATATAGTTCATAGAGAGTTTTATCAAAACGTTTGTTAATTATTGACCGATTTTGTGTATAGCAAGCTGTGTTTATGGCTTCTTCCTAGAACCTCTGAGGTACATCTAATTCAGCTAGCATGGATCTTGCTGCTTCCTTCAGAGTCCTCACTCTTCTCTCAGCAATGTCATTCTGCTGTGGAGTTCTGGCACTAGACAACTCGTGCTTGATCCCATACTCCTCGAGATAAGATGAAAGGTATCTGTTTGTGAACTTAGTTCCCTGGTCACTTCTAATGCAAGTAATATTCAAAGATTTCTGATTCTGAATTCTTTTAAATATTCTAATAAAATTTTCAACAGTTTTGTCCTTTGACGGTAAAAATGCTACCTATGTAAATCGTGAAAAATCATCAATAACAATTAGGACAAATCTCATTCCTCCTAAGCTCTTTACAGGAATTGGACCAAACAGATCTATGTGTAACAATTCTAAGCAACGGCTGAATTGAGATTTCCCTTTACTTTTGAACGATGATCTGCCATGTTTGTCTAACTGGCAAGCAGAACACACCTTGTCCTTAGAAAACTGAAGTTTAGGTAAACCAATAACTAAATTGTTTGAACAAATGTTGTTGATGGTTTTAAAATTTAAATGGTTTAACCTTTTATGCCATAACCATTTCTAGTCATTCTTGGAATCATGCACATAAGATCAGATTATTCTTTTTTCCAATTCATTTTATATAAGTTTCCTACTCTACTACCGGTTAATAATTTATTATCATGTTGATCCTTAACTAGGCATGCATGAGTTTGAAAATCAACGGATAGACCATTATCACATAACTGACTAATACGGATCAGGTTATAACACAAATTGTCAACGAGTAACACATCATTAATAGTTATATTACCATGGATAATCTTACCCTTACTCATGGTCTTACCTTTCTTGTTGTCACCAAAAGTGATCTTAGGTCCAGGACAATTTGCTATATCAGTTAGAAGCCGCCTGTTTCCTATCATATGCCTAGAACAACCGCTATCCAGATACCAAACAGATTCTTCGAGACCATCATTCACTTGTACCTACACAAAACAATATTTACAATCTTTTGATACCCACATTCAATTGGGTCCTCGGTCAATCAGTCCCTTAGAAATCCACATTTGAGTTATTCTGATCGATTTTCCATCTTGTGCAGTAATTAATGCGTATGATTTTGACATAGCAGACGCCTTCCTGCTAGCCACTGATCCCTTAGTCTTTGAAGATGATTTTCTTTTAGAAATTCTTGACTTCTTGTCAAGTTTTATATTGTCAGACTTGCTAGCTGTTTCTAACTTATTTTTCAGCCAGCTAATAGTCGGTGGAACATAAGTTATTTCATTCTTCAAAGCTACTTCTTCATGAACTGGATCAGATTCACTGTCAGTTAAACTCCCTTTGACAAAGTTTATAGGCTTCAACTTGTCATTTGCTGAGTTTGACTCTTTGCAGGACTGGTTTGGGTCATTGCCATCAAATCATAAACCGGATTTAGACCCAGCAGGTTTCAACAGACTAATATGATGTTTGACAACTTCTCCAGACCTTGTCCAAGAACTTACAACATAGTTTAACCGTTTGTTTTCAAAGGAAAGAGTTTGAATCTGTTCCTTGAGTATCTCATTCTCGGATGAGATCTCTACTACTTTCTTTTCTAAAACGTTTATTTCAAATGTTTTATGTAAAAAAGAAATATTGGCCTCATATTTTACTTTCATTTCATAAAAGAAATTTGATAACTTCTTGTACTCAATGACCATTTCATTGAGTGCAGTAGTTAACTCTTTGTTGGTAAATTCTAGTGTAGAAACATCATTTACCTTGGATTGATCGTCTGCCATCAAGCATGTTACATTTTCAGTCCCTTTTTCTGCAGAGGAATCCTCTGAATCGTTGTCGGCCCATTTCAATTTGTTTTCAACACATATGAAAACTTTCTGGTCCTTCTGATTCTTCTTGGCTTGAACATTTCGACCATAGATCTGAGTCATCTTCTCCCATATCTCTTTAGCAGAGGAATAAGACTTGATCTCGTAGAATATGTTCATGTTGATCGATTGATATAGAATATTTTTGGCCACATTGTCCAGGTTGTTGGTCATCTTATCTTCAGTAGTCCACTCACATCTTGGCTTTGAAATCTTTATGGGGCCATCGGTAATGACACTCCACATATCACAATCAAGAACAGTTAAGTGAGCTTGCATTCTCATCATCCAATAATCACAGTTGTCTCTTGACAGAATAAGAATCTCGTTGATGATAGACATGATTTTGGTTCTTGATGCTTGAGAATAGAAACAAGGCTCTGATACCAATTGATAAGATCGGCGTAATCAATAGAGATGGGGGTCTGGCTATTGATGATGACTTCGGAAAAACGGTTTGATATAAATCCAGTTAAGAATTTAAATCACTTTCTATTCTACACAGACCCTTGCAAACTCTTGAACGATTCAAGTGCGGAAACGTTTGCTCAGGTTTGAAGCTTATAACCAAAGAAGGAGAAGATGACATAATGAAAATGACAAAGTAGTTTGTTTATGGATGTTCGGAGCAAACTCTCTTACGTCACCCCTTCTTCCAACCACCGGAAGGATTCACTATAAGTTTCTTAGAATCAAATACAGTCGCACGATTAGCTCACTTTTGAACAGAACCGACTCTGTTCAACTTAAAATATGATGAAGTATATTACTCAGCTAAAACAATGTTTTGATTCTAACTCTCTCTTAATAAACACACAGTAAAGCAAGAAAGCAGCTCTTTCGAATATCAATTTGTATGTTTGCGTATGATTCTCTAAGTATTGATAGATCGATGATTCATCTATGGTCCCTGAAGATCTTTAAATAGGGAGCAGGTACCAACGGTCGAATCTTCCATAATGACACGTGGCGAGCTTCCATTGGAACGCCTCCATAGTACACAGCAGACTCTGTGCACCAGGATCGTGATCGTACCAATCTGGTAGTGCACCAATTATTCTTCTAGGATATTCCTGCAAAAACAAGTAGTGGGAAGAATATTTGATTACGTGGCATTAATCAATTAGTTGCAACTGGCTATCGTACTGATCTTCACTGGAAAGTGGAGCAGGAGTAGCGTACAACTAGGTTATCGTGGGTAGACGGGTGCTAACTTCAAACAACTGCTTTAAACATGGCATTAGACATATTTCACTTAGACGACCTCGTCTAATGAAATTAGACGCCCACGTCTAATAGCAGAATCCAATAGACCACTTGGTCTAATGGGATTAGACGACACGTCTAATTACGGTTTCATCTAGACTAATTTGAAGGAGTTAGACTGCACGTCTAACTACCATATGTTAGATTGCACGTCTAACTACACATGCCTTCATACTAATATGAAGGAGTTAGACTACACGTCTAACTCTCATACGTTAGACCGCACGTCTAACTACGCATCCCTTCAGACTAATCTGAAGGAGTTGGACTGCACGTCTAACTACGTATCCGTTAGACTGCACTTCTAACTACGTATCCGTTAGACTGCACGTCTAACTACGTATCCGTTAGACTGCACGTCTAACTACGTATCCGTTAGACTGCACGTCTAACTACGTATCCGTTAGACTGCACGTCTAACTACGTATCCGTTAGACTGCACGTCTAACTACGTATCTGTTAGACTGCACGTCTAACTCAATGCATCTAATGACCAATCAGTCTAATGAACTTCATTTGGAACTTAATCTAGTATAACATGTTTTCGATACACCTACACAAAAAACGATTAGACGACATAGATTAAGTTTTATACACACTCATCATCAAAATTCCAATAGTCAAAATACTTTGACACTTAATCAAAATAATTTGACCCAACACTAATCTTGCATCGAAACTTAAGGCATTAAATCTTTATTTGCATGAGGAATTACTTGTGCATCTCATTCTGATTTCTCTTCCGGTTCAATTCAACCACTTTAAGGTCAGTTTTAACAATCAGAAGAAAACGTGGAACTAGAATGAACTAATTTCTTCGTTGTGTTCAAGAGGAGAGAGAATAAAGCAAGAAACAGAAAGTGCTCATCTGGCAAGCACCTCTAGGGATAAGGGCAAGAAAAGAAAGAATGTGGATGTTGCCCAGGGTCCAAATTCAAAGAAAAATGTTAACAATGACTGTTTCTTTTGTAATAAGGTTGGACATCTAAAAAAGGATTGTACTAAATATCGTGTTACTACTAACATCAATTTCAATACAGGGTTGTCTAATCTACTAATTTAAACGGTAACTAACATGCTCAATTTTTTAATTTTTAATCAAATTCAAAATAATCAACAAATCTAATCCAAAATATCTATTGCACTATTAAATTCAAGTCTTTGAACAATGAAATGTAATAACTAGTGATATATTGTTACAATAATCAAACACTAACAATAATGCATGACGAATAACAAACCCTTCTTTGGATTAATTTGATATTCTCATGTAAAATTTTGTTATATGTCTATTATCACATTTAATTATGAATTTCGGTCAACTAGTAACTTTTTTTCTTTGGGCCCTATTAGATAGTCACATGAAATTTTACCGTTACAAACATTCAAAATTCAAACTTAAACAAACTAAAGAGTTCATTTTGGTGACATCATAATCTAACTTATTTAATTTAAATAAGAAACAATATGTTAAAATTATAAAATAAGATTAAAACCTGAATAAAAAATAAAAGAGTTTGAATATTTCTTATATTAATTTAACTAAATTAATTAATAATATTATTACTAAAACTGTATTAAAATAACATTAAAATTTTATTTTCCAATAAAATAACTAAATAATGTTATTTCCCTTTAAAATAACAATTGAAAACAATATTATTTCTCAAAAAATATATATTAATACCGTGTGCAATAAGATTTCAACTTACAACACATTTATAACGGTTATCAAATTAGGTTTCAACAAATGGTTACCAAATTAAGAATTCTGTACTTATTCTATATAGATCAAATAATTAATTATCTCAACAAACTTACTTGAATGATTTATTTTTCTTAAATTCAAGACATGTATCCCTAAATTTATGTATAAGAAAATGTTTCCCTAAATTCAAGAATACCAATAGTTAGAAATAATTTCCACTTTAAACTAAATCACAAACTGGAATCATAAACTTTAATGCTCTAGATCATAATATTAGTTCTTGACATATGAAAGACAAGAACGGAATGCATACTTGGATCCTTAGATATATGTTTGGATAAAATGATCTTCCAAAGGCCAGAAATCCTTAGGACTCTTAATTAAGTTATCTACCGATCTACTTCTTATTTATTCTCCGATGGAGCTGATTCCACAATTGACTAGAAGAATCTCAATGCAAATTAGTCAGTTAGTAGAGACGTAAGCAGTCAGATCATATTTCACTAAGGTACAAATAGTAAAACGTTCGTCCGTATCTGTAAGCAATCGTAATAATAAGTCAATTCCATTAAAGAACGAAGTAACGAACGACCTAATAGCATCTAAATTTTCTTTGCGAAGAAGATTAACATTGTAGTAGTACAGGTTGAACAATCGGATCATATTTCTCTAAGAGTAACTCAGAATTAAACTATATTGAAATCAACATTAGCATTCCATCTCAACCAAATGATAGAGAAATCGAAACGCAAACAGTACGACTGTAACGAAAAACAGTAAGAATCGCCGGATGCGAAAACACGCAGAGAGAAAAACAGAGAGAGAGGAAAAGTTCGTAGTTCGTACCTCTTCTATCGCATAAACATGATCTGGATCTAAGAAGACTCTGAAGAGATGGAACACTTACTGATCTTTTCCATCAGAGATTGAAGAAGATGATTCAGCTTCATCTGTTCTCTGTGATCTCTCAATCAAGGTATCTTAGATTCAGAAACTATAATTTCCTTTAGAGAGAGAAGGAAAGTGAGAATTTCGTAAATCCATTCTTCCTTCATATAGGTGTTTCAAAGATTCGGCGGTTATTTTCAAACCATAACGCCGTTATACACAGTCTGATTTCCTAACGGCGTCAATTTCTCTTAGTCAGCATAATTTTTAAAAATTAAAATATATGAATAAGCTTATTTATTAAAAAAGTTGTCTAAATAAATTTTAATTTTAAAATGCATTAAAAAAATATTATTTTTTATTCACTTTTTACTTTTTACTTCTTTACTTTTTACTTGTCAATTTTACTCTCACTTTTTACTTGTCAATTTTTAAAAGGGATTATAATTGTACTAATTTCTAAATAATCTCATTATTTGAATGATTAAAATATTTTTATTATTTATTTTATTTTAATAAAGAATCAAAATAAATATGTTTTTATCTTAAATAATTTGATTATAGAAATAAGGATGAAGAGATATTAAATTGGTTTGATTAAATTCAAATCATTCATTAAACAAGCTCTTATTATTTTTAGCATCTTCTCTCATTTAAATTTTTCTATAGGAAGTTCATATTGTTTATTTCAAATTAAATGATAGTTTCTCTTAAAACGATGATTTTTTATCAAAAAAAAAAATATTTGGTTTAAAATTGTGTGATTTGTTATAAAAAAAATAGTCTTAATATGTCAATTTGTTGATATCAAATTTAAAATGGCGCATTTTCTCTTGAAAATGATACAAGAAAACATACTGATATATTTAGAAAATACTGAAAATCAAAAGAGATTGCAAATTTACTATAAAATTCATACCTAGAGCGATTTTGTTTTAGAATCTCCAATTAATATTACTGAGAAAGAAGAAAATAAGAGCATATGTATTAGATAAATCTTCTAAAAAAAAAAAGGTTAGATTTTGAAGAAAAAAAGAAGTTGATAGCCTACTTCTTGAATAATAGGGGTTTTACCAAATATTCTTTAAAAAAAAATTAGTAAATGGTTCAAGCATATAGAAACATTTGATTCAGTATAATAAATGATTCAGTTATCGATTTAATCAGCTCAATTTGATGTTTAATCCAATATCGAATTTGTTAAAATAAATTTTAAAAAATTTTAATATAAGAATATCATAAATAAGATTCGATAGCACAATTAATGAAAAATATATAAAAATAATGTCAATAATAATAATAAGGTGCATTACAACAATTCATGGAGAATTTCATTAATAATGTAATATTGTAATTATTAAAACAATATCATCTACTACATGAATCATTAGTTTAAAGTTCGATTTTTGCTCATATCCTGTACAACTTTATTTTTAAAATACCTATCAACCAAACAGTTGGAATATGTTCGATAAAAATAAATATGTAATAAATTCAGTTTGATCGGTTTAGAACTATTACCATTTACATTAAAATCATTATGTTTTGTCGTTTTCAAACTCAACCGTTTACCACCTTAATTAATTGAAATCTTGCATTAGAGTTTGCGTTGCTTTAACCCCTTAATTAATTGAACTCCACGCAATAGTATTGCTTTAATTTGGTTTTAGACATTTATTTTTGTTTAATGAAACTATCACAAACTCTTTTGATTTTCCCGCTATAAATGCGAATATGAAAAGATTCACTTAAAGGAAAATATCTACGTATTTCAGAATTTAAATCAGGATTTAGAAACCTTAAATAACTCATATCATATAAATAATCTCATCTAAATTCTCATAACTTTGTGAATGAATTGAGTGTTTGGTTTGACTCAAGTCATACAGCCAAAGTTATGTGAAGAAACACAAATCAAGTTAAACAAACCCACATTTATCAAGAATCCCAATAAGGGTGGGTCATTCTGCAATTAACCCAACCTTCGAGTATGAACGAAAACCCGACCTAGTTTGTTTAATTTAGATGAGATAATGTTATGCAATCCAGCTTTCGCAAATTGGTTTCATTTGGTTATGTAAAACTAACACACTTCTAGTAAAGAGACTAAACACCATTTGAAAACAAGGTTTTTAGTAAGAAATCCACAAATCATCTGTAGAAACATATACAAGATCAGTATGACTGACAAGATGAGATCCCATCTCTAAAGTAAATCAAGATCCATCTCTCACCCAACCCAACAGATGATCATAATAAACAATTGCATACAAAACAACATGTGTCACTGTCAGTGATTAATCAATTGGGGTTTTAGAAAAACAAACAAAAAACAGTACTAATTTATCATGCTGTAAGACAGTAAAAACATGATCAAGATGTAAAGCCAATCAATCAGTGATATGAAATCAGATTTGAAAGCCATATAGTCAAAATCAGGAGAAACTAAAAGGGCAAAACCCTAAATTCAGGGATTTTAGGTCAAATTGGAGTTGTTGAACTCTCTAATGTAGAACTTTCTTCCTAATCATACATGATCCAAATCACCAGAGAGAGTTAAAAATGGATATGGTGTGCTTCAATTTTTCTCAGATTTAATCACACACACCATACAACAAAGGATTTTGCAAAAATGGATACTAGTCATCTATCCAAAATCTATAGCTAAAGAGATAAAAACATCACCTCCTCCGACCACCGGCATACTGAGACAACGGAACCACCTCCGATAAAGGAGTTGAAAGAGGCGTCGGCAGCGGCGAATTACGGCAGACAGGGCAAGAAGCATTGAGTTTCAACCAAGCATCAACGCAAGTCAAGTGAAAATAATGACGACATTCCGGCAACATCCTAAGCATTTCCAATTCTCTATACTCACACAAACAGATCGAACACGTCGAATCGTTAACTCCTTCTTCTCGATCCCTACTGTAAGGGAATTTCGGATAAGAATTGATAACGTCCTGACCTAATCCAACAACAGAGGTTTCAACATCATCTTCATCGTCTTCCGCGACGAATATTATTCTCGGAAGGATGACGCCGTTATCTACGTTGGCGTTGAGACGATTTTGACGGATGATTTCGGTTGATCTGCGACGGTTTCTAGCGGCGCGACAGCAAATGTAGGAGGCGAGAATGACGGCTGCGAAGATGACGAGAAAACCTAGGGCTATGACGATTGAGTAACCGAGACCGAGAGTGGTGAAGAAATTTTTGCCGGCGCCGGCGCCGGAAAAAGAGGAGGAGGACATTTGGGGAGGGAGAAAGGGAAGGGGAATTCCATTTGATGTGGTGGAGGGGGAGTAAGAGAGAGAGAGAGAAAGGAATAGAGAGACTTTTTTTTTTTTTTGGAAAGGTGGGTGAGTTTTCCAGCTGCAACATTTAATACAGAGAAGTAGAAAATTGGGAAGGTCATTAATGGCAAGATGTAGACGATGATGTACTATTCCATTATTTCTATTCTCTTTTTCTTTTGTTTATTTTATATAACATCACAACTCCGAGGTAATATGGCGGTTCGGGTCGCATAATGCATTCATCTTCTTCGTCTTGTTTTATTTCGGAGATTTTTATTAATAGCATTCCCGCTTTATTCGGTTTCCTAATAAATTTTTGGACACCGTTTATACCTTATTTTCTAAAAATTAAAAAATGTAAACGGTAAGATCAGACGGGAACACAAATACCATTTTTGTTCCATTCCTGATCAACTATCAGTCAAACCGGAAAAAACTCGTATCTCAAACGGCACAATTCGGTCTAGTTACCTAAACGACATCCTTAATCCTATCTCCGAGAATATCTTAGACTTTGTTTAATTTTTTAATTAATAATTTTTTATTAATATTGATAGTGAGAAAATTAATATTTTTAATTATATTTAAATAATATTAATATATATTGTTAAAAAATAATTTGAAAATATAAGATATTTTAATATAAATAAATAAATGATTTGATTTATGAGATGTATATTTTTATTCTTTTTAAAATTCAATCTAAGAAAATAAATTATTTATATTTAATATTTTAATTAATAATGAAAATGAAATAATTTGAATTAAATTATATAACCCAAAATGAAAGAAACTAAAACATTAAACAATGTCAAAAAGTTTTTTTGGTTAGAAGATGAAAAGTTGAATTATTTTGATAAAAATATTTAAATAATATTATTATATAATAAATTATTATTTTTTATAATAAAGAGAAAATATTTTATATTTTGTTTGATAATTATATTGATGTTCTTTAAATATTTTTTAAATGACTAAACAAGGCCTAAGTCAAATTTCAAACTATATCTATATAAAGATATATGGTATATCTAAAATGAGTCAAACCTAACTCAATAAATCCTTTAATAAGATTATGATCTTCTATCACATCTAAATAAGCTTCAAATTACTTGTCATCCATGGCCTAGTTCCTTTATGATTTTCTCCCTCAAATCACTTCTAAATTTTGAAAATATGTTTTTTTTTTTTTTTAATTTATAAAATGACTTAAAAAAGCAATAATATATAATAATAATAAAATAAATTAAAAAATAAAGTAAATAATATTATAGTATTTTGATTAATAAATTAATTTATATCATTAATTATCAAGAAATAATATTTAATTATGCTACAATTATTTTAAAAAATCTTTTGTTTTAATTTCTTCTAAATTTGACTATTTTTCCTTTAAAAATAATTGATTATGTTTCTATCAAATAATAAAATAAAATACATTGATTATGTCTTCTATCTTTCTCAAAATTTTCAATTATATTTCAAACAATTTGTCTACTTCCTTTAAATCAAAGTGTATTATCTCCATTCAAGATAGCTAATTTGGTTTAGAGTACAATTTTAGTTGGAATTGGAGTGTGGATTTTAATTTATTCAGTTTGAATATTTCAAATCTTGAATTGAGATGTGAAATGAGCATTAAAGTCAATAAAAGCAATTAATTTATTTATTTGAGAAAGTGATACATAGATGTTAACATAATAAAAATGATTGATTTAAATAATCAATCCAATTATATCGATGATTAGTTTTAATTTACATTTAAAATTAACAAAATTAAATATATTAATGTTATAATGGACATCAAAATATATATTTTAATATAAGAAACTAACATTAGCCTACCTCCATAATTTTTAACTTTCTTTAAGGAGTTATAAATATATATATCACTAATTTAAAATATTAAATTATGTAAACTTATTAGGACATTTCTATGGATGATTTTTTTATATATAATTTAGGACACTATATAATACATTCCACACTAAACTATATTTCAACTTTGGCTGTTATGAGCAATGAATTATTAAACTTTACAAGGTTTGAATTATTTTTGTAGGTTAATTATTATTTATAACCTTGATTATGACTTAATTATTAATATTCATGGGTACAAAATGGGTGAGTTGAGGGCCCGAGTCGGGTAGTAGGAGGTTGTGAATTGGGAATGAGTGCAGTGAAACCCATTTCCCTATACATGTTTGAATCAATATATATTTTTAATTAGCTGATAATTTTGAAAGGATGACTTTAAAACTCAATCCATTAATTTAAAGAATTAGGCAGAAGTTTTGTTATCAAATTTGTAAATTGGATACATTTGGGGTTAATTGGATTATACTCATGACTATGAACAAGTAAGGATTATTAAAAAAAATTGGTACATTAATTTTAATGAATAAATTATTGCATATAAATCAAATCAAACATAACTAATCGTCTAGATTATAAATGGAATAATCTAGAACAAGCCGGGACAATTAGCATTAAGTTGAATACTATCAAACATATAAAAGGGTTAGAAAGAATTAGGCAAATAAGCTTAATCAAACTAGCCTTTGATGACAAAAATGAAGTAAAAGTTCTTGTTATGTGAGAAGAATTAGATAAACTCTGGATGTGTATTATGTCTATATATTAATATAAATGAACAAAGATAATTCAATATTTATATTTACATCAAAGATAATATCAATATTTATATATATAGTGTGAAAACTATTCCTAAGAATGAAAGCGGAATAATATCAACAATAATGAAATGCAAAATAATAGCGTAAAAGTAAGAAAGAACAAAATAACGATAGAAGAATTTTACTCATGTTCGGACCAACAATGTCATACGTCTGTTTTCGAAGAATCGATTCAATAAAGTTATAATAAGGATTACAAACTCTAACTCTCTCTATTTGTTCTAGGTTTTAGTCTCACTATCAATCTTCTTGTTTACAATATATATATATATATATATATACTTTTAGAATTCATAATGAGAGTAAAGATCATGTGATATCTTTAACATATCCACCATAATATGATTTCGTGGCGATTTAGTTGATATTTGCATAATAATAAGATTTGATTGACATTTTCATCATTATATGATTTCATGTTTTTTAGAATTTAACAAATAATTGCACATATCTTCCTTCCCATTTTGTACCTAACATTGAGGCACACCAAATTGGATCTCAAAACCCTAGGCCCAATCCACAAATTCTCTACATTGCCTCTATATCTATTGTCAAACGAATGAGCCTCATTGCCAAGAACACCCTAAAACCAATCTTCATACTTCTCCGACTACTTTCCAACCTTTGTGACGTGAATCAAGTCACAACATTTCCGAAACTTGATTCCCGTCACCACCTTCGTGGCCATATCTATGGGATGTTCATCTTTGTGAACTTTCTCCACAACTACCGCTCCACTCGCTATGACATCTCAAATGTAATGAAGTTTAATGTCGATGTACTTTGTGCGCTCGTGAAACATCGAGTTCTTGAACAAGTGTATGACACTTTGGTTATCACAAAACAAATCCACTTTATCGTGCTTCATCTCAATTTCACCCACGAGACTCTTCAACCAAAGTTCCCCATTGACGCCCTCCGTGACAACGATATACTCGGCCTCCATTATTAAAAGGGAAACTATTTATTGTAATTGTACCTTCCAACTTATTGAGCATCCAAATAGGGTAAACACATATCCCGTTAAGGACCTTTTATTATCCAAGTCACCAGCAAAATCAACATCAACATATCCTCTCGACTTATCATCACCTACACCCGCCCGTTTAAAACAAAGACTGAAAACTAAGGATCCCCCAACGTAACTGAGAACCCAATTCGTCGCCTTCCAATGTTCTTTCCCCGGGTTCACCATAAAGCGACAGACCGTGTGAGCAAGATCAAGTCGCGTACATGCCATGACATATATTAGGCTCCTAACGACACTCACATATGGGGTGTTTGTCATTCTTACATTTTCCTTCTCTATACTCGGTGATATCTTTGAGGAGATCTTGAAATGAGTAACTAATGACGTTAGAACCGCCTTATCGCTAGACATCTCAAATTTGACGACCACTTTTCGGAGGTAGTTTCTTTAAGACACGAACAAAGAGCCTTTCTCCCGATCCCATTCAATCATCATCCCCAAAATTTTCTTTGTCGGTCTCATATCCTTCATCTCGAACTCACTCCCTAACAAACTCTTAACCTTGCAAACCTATTCATTGTTTTCTGATGCGATCAACTTGTCATCCACGTATAAAAATAGGAAGTCTCCGCAACCATCAACCCACTTGACATAGACACAACTATCAAAATTGCTCCTTGTGAAATTGTTACGAATCATGAACTCATTAAAGTTCAAATACCATTGTCTTGGGGATTGTTTCAAACCATAAAGCGAACGTTTAAGGAGACATACATTGCCTTCATTATCGGGTGTGACGAACCCCTCGGGTTGCGTCATGAAGATCTTCTCCTCCAAGTTCCTTTGAAGAAATGTCGTCTTCACGACTATTTGCTCGAGCTCTAAGTCAAACTGATTCACTAAAGCGAGCAACAAATGAATGGATGTGTGCTTCACTATCAGGGAGTAGATCTTGTTAAAGTCGACCCCTTTGCATTGTGTGAAGTCCTTAGATATCAATCTCGCCTTCAAAATTGACTTGTTACTACCCTCTACACCTTTTTTGCACTTGAACACCCACTTTGAACTAACCACCCGCTGATTCTTGAGTTTGTTCACCAATTCCCACGTCTCGTTTTTGTCAAGCGATGCAATCTCTTCCTCCATAGCACACTTCCATTCGATTATAGGACCTTTCCAACATCTCCATTTTTCTCTTCGTGTCCATCGAGATCAGTAATTGTGATTCTCCCTCGAGTGCTTAATAACTCCCATGTTGCCTAAGTGTGCCATCATCTTCATCTTCCATAATCCAAAGTCATTCATCCCATTGAACTTCTCGATATCAACCTTAGAAGTTGAACTCATCTTAAATTTTCAAAATAATTTACCAAATCAAGAAAACTCACCAAAAAAATCGAACCGCAACTGCCTTAGCCTAACTTGGCTTTAATACTAGTTTGTGGTAAAAACTATCACCCTAAGAATCTAAGCGGAATAATAGCAACCGTAATGGAATACAGAACAATAACATAAAAGTAAGAAATAATGAAATAACGACACAAGAATCTTACCTAAGTTCGGATCAACAATGTCCTAAATCATGTTTTCGGAGAATCGATTCAATAGAGTTCTAATGGGGATTACAAACTCTAACTCTTTATGTTTTTTCTAGGTTTTAGTCTCGCTCTCACTCTTCTCGTTTACAATGTATTTATATAGACTTTTAAAATTCATAATTATGGTAAATATCATGTTGACATATTCACCATGATATGATCTCATGACGATTTAGTTGATATTTCCATAATAATATGATTTGATTGACATCTTCATCATTATGTGATTTGATGTCTTTTTGAATCTAACAAATAATCGCACATATCTTTCTTTCTTTTTTTACCTAACATTGAGGCACACCAAATTGTGACTCAAAACCCTTGGCCCAATTCCAATATGTATATACCATCGTGGATCTGGTACCCTATCGGGTTGAGAACGGTGATTAAATATATGACGTGTTTGGGCTCGAGAAAGAGTATTGTAAATTTTATGTTTCGTTACCTCGAAAGTACAATATCTGTTGTTTCAAGTACAATATCCGTTGTAATCCCTAGTTAGCCGAATGAGGTAGGATGTTGATAGTATGGACAAATTAAATTATCCAAAATATAAATTAGTATGATACACAATCACCCACAATGAATCTAAGCTAAAAAATATGCTAAAACTTAATATGGTCAAATTAAATTTATCTAAAATACGGGCTCAATCTACTAAGCAATCACTCTTCCTGATTATGTTTACTAAAATATATTTTATTTTAATTTATTAAATTTTATTTTATTATTATATATTAATACCTTTTAAGTATTTTACTTAAAAAAAAAACCCACTTTTTTTATTTTTTTTACATATCATTATCTTTCAAAAAAACTCACTTTTTTAATTTTTTTTACATATCATTATCTTTCAAATAAAAAACTAAGAAATTGAAGGACTAATGAGAGTTTGATGCATTGACTTTTGAGAATTTGAATACTGTGAAGACAGGGGCATGCAGATATGCACCTTTTCCGGCGAAATTTCGCAAGGCATCTTCGTCTAGCTAGTGGGTGAATCGAGGCGGCGGCCGGAGTGAGGGGGCCTCGAACCAACGTGGTTTTGCGATTGTTCAAGTAGTCCGTACGTATATGGAAATTGGAACACGTGCCACATCATTTTATTATGGACGTCCTTCTCTCTTGTTTTTATTCACAAACAAATTATTATATATTATGTATCTTTTCAAGGTTTGACTAAACTATTTTTCTATCATCATCACGTGTGATTAGTTTATCTGTTTTTTAGAAAAATTATGGACAAGTTTTAAATAATTTAAAATGAATAAATAATATTAAATTTGTTAATATATATATATATATATATATATAATTTTTTAAAATCTTATTTCATTTAAATAAATATATCAATACAATATTTAAAAATAAAAAATTAAATAAAATTAATTTACCCAAAACTGGAGTGGAGTGCAGTTAAAGATGGGGGAACAAAAGAAGACAATACTATCAAATATCTATCTTTTTATTTCTTTACTAAATTTAAAATATACAAACTTTATAATTCACCCTTGAAATGATTTTTTTGTTAAGTGGTTGAATTTTTTTAATTTAATAAAAAAACTTATATAATTAAATATATATACCCTATATATAATTTATTATATCATTCAATTTATTAATCAAAATATCACTTATTTAAATATATATATATATATATATATATATTATATTATATTATATGATCTGATCGTGTAATAATACATTCAAATTTTTTTAATTAGAAAAACCCACTTTTCTCGTCACCAATTAAATACTAATTTAATTTACTAGAAATCTCTTGTGTCAGACTAACTTATTAAAATTTAAAAAATAAATAAAAATAATGAAATGTCAATAATTTTCCAAAAATCCACTTATTTATAAATTAAAATTTGATTTCATAACTTTCAAATAATCCAAATAACTATAAATTTAATTTAAATTAATTTTATCTTATTTATTTAAAAAAAAACAAGTTCATACTCTAATGTATAAACCATTAAATTAGAAAGGTCATTATTTAAAAGATAATAAAGAGAGAAAAGTTGAATAAATAGTGTGAGCCTTTGAGGATGGAATTGTATATATTTGCAAAATTATCTAATGAGACATGGTTTTATATATAAATCTTTTATACAACCATAGAATTAAGAACAAATTGAATCATATAAAGGATAACTAATAGAGTATATCAAAGAAAATATATCTATTTAAAAACTAAATATCTTTCATTTAACATATTTTGGTTTGTTATCCCAAGCCTAACAATAATATTTTGATAGCAAACAACAAAGGATTAGTGGGTTGCTAATCATGGCGGGACTCGAGAGTAAAGGCTAGACAAACCTTAGGTAGAATCGTAATATTTAACCAACTAAATTATATTGTTTTTTATAAATAATTATACAAAATAATTAATACCCACTAATTTTTTCACCGTAACTATAATTTTAATCAAAATAAAATTATTTAAATAAAACAAATACAAACAAAGCCTTAAGATTGTTGATAGAAAACCCCAAAAAAACTAAATTGTAGGGCATGAATCAAGTTTCTCCTGATCCAGAAGTCTTCCACAAATCCCAAAAAGAAGGAAGTTTAATCTCTCCCTTTGTAGATAGAGGAATGGTGTAATTTCCAACGACAGGAATATTCATAGTAAGCCCGATGTCAAGTTGATAATCTATATCCCAATCGGCACCAATATCCTTCATTAAGTTTAACAATACATTGTGTGGTACCTTCACCGGCACCTCAACCATTGTCTTCTCGTTTCCGACCAGCGACCCTGGATCCGGTATTGTTCCCGACACAATATCCCTGTTTAATTAATATTTGTTTTTTTTAAAGAATAATAAATACAAATGTTAATGGTAAAATAAAGAGAAGGAAATAATTAGACCTTTCTGCACATTTTAAGGTGTAAGAAATCTGACAGATGGGGATGGAATGACTGTATGGATTATTAACGGAGACTTTGGCATTATAAGTGATTCCTTCACGGCTGAAATCTTTCATGTCGACATCGGTAACGTCTGCCGTGGGTGTCTCTATTTCAGCTACTTTCTCAGCAACGAAGGTCTTCGCTTTGTCGAGTAGATCCATTTTTGTTCTTCTAACTTTAATTTTCTTTCTTTCTTTCTTTTTGAAAGGATGATTTTGTTTTCTAGAGAGGGAACGGAATAGTAGCAATTTGTATGGTTAAAGATGAAGAAGGGGAAATCTGTTTTTTTAATGATGTTTACATGCAAAGATGCATGGAAGAGACGTATTCGTACACGTGTTCGATAACAAATTTAATAAATATGAATTTACTTATATTTTTTATGTGAATTTTTGATTTTATCAAAAGAAAAAAAAATTCTATATCACATTAGTGTCATTCAAATCATCAAACCACTCTTTCTCTTTTAAAATAACTCTAGAAGTTGAAATGTCATCCTCTTCAAGGCCCTTTGGATGACTATTTTAGCATTAAGGGTGTCTGGTTTATATTTTAGCATTCAGTTTTGAGTTTGTGTTGTATTTTGTTCGGTACGACATTCTATTTACTTGGATCATATTTATCGTCTCAAAAATTTTGTAATCCGAATAATACTTCTAATCTTTGGTGGGTCGTTTGCTACTTATACTTTTCAATCGTGTTGACGATCGTTTTTAGAGTTCGTGCCCGTCTCATTCTTTGTAGCTAGGGCTGTGCAAAAAACCAGAAAACCGATAACCGAACCGATAGCTTACCAATTTTATATTACCGGTTTATCGGTTAACCAGTTATAACGGTTCCGGTTAACTGGTTACGTGATTCGGTTTTTGGTTGAACTAATTTTTTTTGCCTATTAAACCGATAAACCGATAACTATTTAATTTATATTTTATAATTTATATTAGTTATTTTATAAATATTTGATATATTATAAATAATATTTAATCATTTATATATATTAGTTATTTTTAAATTTTAAATAATAATATGTATAAAATTGTTTTAAAAAAAATTATTTATAATTTATATAGCTATTAGTTTAAAAATAAACTCTTAAATATATTATATTGTTACAATAATCATATATTATATTATAACATAAAAAAAAGATGGAGAATAGCATAATAAGACGACGCAAACAAAGATTTTGAAAAATAATCATTTAAAAAACTTAGCACTTAATTTAAAAATTAAATTATCGGTTCTCGAATAATCGATCGGTATTAGTAAAAAAAGAACTGGTGAAACTGGTACCAATATCGATCGGTTAACTAGTTTGTAAAATAAAAGGTAAAATCGTAAACCCAATAAAGGTAAAAAAGCTCTAGAGATACGACGACACGATAGGCACATACGACACGATCGTCATAGGTGATACAATATTATCTTGAGTCGGAAGTCATCAAATCAGCACCGAAATCACCATTTATCAAAGGAAGTGCGATCGGCACGGGCGACACGATTGACACAGGCGGCACAGCCCAATCTGCATGGACGACTCGATATTGTCTTGCATCATAAATGAGCCATTAAGTTTCTCTAGTCTAGGGTTTCTTGTGCATTTGTAAACATCGCTAGAATTTTCCCTCGATTGCGGTTTATCTGTGATCATTTCTTAGATTTCTGCAATTACTCTGTTCTTTTTTTCTGTTTCTACCATCATGGGTAAGGAAAAGAACAAAAGTAATAAATCTAAAGAAGTTAAAGATTTTGTGTTGAAAGGAATCAAGGAAGCAACCGTCAAATAAATTAAAATAATTACTAAAAAAGTTATCAAAGAATAGCAGGATAGCAACACAAGTAAGTCATCTGCTCCAACTACTACTGGGAAAATCCTATTGAAAATGATGCAGGAAAATAGGGGGATAATGAAGGAGCTTAGAAGATACGTTATAATTAAATAGCTAATCTGTTTGGGCTCAAGAATCAGATTACAAAGCTCCTTATGTATACAAAAGGGGTCAATAAGGAGAAAGCACAACAGATTATAATTCAACTCAATATCCACTATCTTCAAGACTAGAATCTGCTGAAAAAAGAAGAATATGAAGAAATTGTTCAATGGTCAGTTGCTACAATGAAGGAGCTGATGAAGGCTCCCAAATCTAAGTCATATACTATGAGGAGCAACTCGACATGGAAAACTAATGAAGTCTAGAATAACAACAATGCAAAAAATTAAGAATATAATGTCTATAAAGGGAAAATCTATTTGGGCAATACACATACAAAAGAGAAGGTATTGATCGAATTCTTAATTTAAATTTAAATTGCATAATGAATTAGAGGAAAATTGTATAAAGGAATGAGAAAATGTACTTGTGGGAAACTACATAGGGAAAATTGTTGAGTTATGGAGCCTACACTTATAATAAACTCTACATTGTTAATTAGAGTTTATTGGGTTTTTTTTTTTGGTTTTGGGCTTGGGCCTGACCAAAGTTATTTAGGTTTATTACCTGAATGTTTATCCTATAAATATGTGATTATTAAGGGTTTACATTGTAAAGACAGAATTCTAGAGAGATAAAGTGTGAGGCAAAAACTCTGTATTCCTTCTTCTTCTTCTTCATAGTAAATCTGGTGGTGGCTGAAGTGGATGTAGCTCAATTTGAGTGAACCACTATAAATCTATGTGTTCTTGTGTTCTTCTTTCTTGTGTTTTTACAGATTGTTTTCAAGCAGGTCGGATTTGGGAGATACAAATCCTAACAACTGGTATCAGAGCAGCTAGGCTAGATCTGAGCATTGGAAATGATGGCAAGTGAGAATAGTATAGGACATGGGATTTGAAGATTTGATGGACAGATTATGCCTTCTGGAGATTGCAGATTGAAGATTATCTCTATGGAATGAAGCTTCATATTCCTTTGAGTGAGAAACCAGAGAAGATGGATGAAGCTGAATGGAAACTCCTTGATAGACAGGTTTTGGGAGTTGTCCGATTGACGCTAGCCAAGACGGTTGCTCACAATGTAGCAAAGGAGAAGACCACCATGGGTCTGATGAAAGCTTTTTCTGATATGTATGAGAAACCATCTACTAACAGCAAGATACACTTAATGAAAAGACTCTTTTACTTAAGAATGGTTGATGGTACTTCTATCACTACTCATTTGAATGAATTCGATACAATTGTGAATCAATTGCTATCTGTTGAGATTGATTTTGGGGATGAAGTTAGTGCCCTGATTTTGTTAGCATCTCTACCAAATAGTTGGGAACCTATGAGGACAACAATTAGCAATTCAGTTGGAAATGCTAAACTGAAATTTGTTGAAGTTAGAGATCGTATTCTTGCTGAAGAGGTTCATAAAATTGATTCTGGTGAAACATTCAAAGGTTCTGCTCTGAATGTGGAAAACAGGGGAAGAGGTAATGATAGAAATTTCAACCGAGGTAAGAGCAGATCTATGTCAAGGAGCATGAGGAGTCAGTCCAAGTCTGGGCGGACATTTGAGTGCTGGAATTGTGGTAAATAGGGTATTTTAAAGAGGAACTACAAAGCACCGAAGAAAAATGGTGATAATAAAAATGATGCAGCCAACGTTGTTACATAATCTGTCACTAATGTGTTACTTCTGTCTGTTGATAGCCCGATAAATTCATGGGTTTTGGACTCAGGGGCGTCTTTCCACACCACTGCCCACAAAGAATTAATGGAGAATTATGTGGCTGGAAATTGTGGGAATGTTTATCTCGAAGATGGTGAGCCACTAGATATTGTTGGCATGGGGGACATCAAATTGAAGATGGAAAATGATTCTGTTTGAAAGATTAATAAGGTGAGACACATTCCAGGTTTAATGCGCAATTTGATCTTTGTTACACAACTTGATAAAGAAGGTCACAATTTCAGTTGTGGAAATGGTGTGTGGAAGGTGACTAAAGGAGCAATAGTTGTTGCTCGAGGTCACAAAATTGGAATGTTACACGACTTCAACTTGTAGAGAATTAGTTGCTGTTGTAGTTGATGAGTCGAAGAACAATGAGCTGTGGCATTGCAGGTTGGGCCATATGAGCGAAAAAGGGATGAAAATTCTTTTGAAGAATGGGCAGATTCCAGAACTGAAGTCTGTTGAACATCAGTTATGTGAAACCTGCATTCTTGGAAAATAGAAACGAGTGAGTTTCTTAAAAACTAGGAAGGAGCTCAAGAAAGAAAGACTAGAGTTGGTACACACTGATGTGTGGGGACCTGCACCTGTTTCTTCTATTGGCGGATCATACTACTATGTGACTTTTATAGATGATTCAACAAGAAAAGTACGGGTTTACTTTATGAAGCACAAGTCTGAAGTATTTGCTATTTTCAAGAAGTGGAAGGCCTTGGTTGAAAATGAAACAAATTAGAAAGTTAAGTGCTTGAGATCCGACAACGGAGGTGAATATATCAATTCAGATTTCAAAGAGTATTGTGCTGAGAATGGGATCAGTATGGTGAAGACTGTTCCCCGAATGCCTCAAGAGAATGGAGTAGCTGAACGAATGAATCGAACATTGAACGAGCGTGCTAGAAGCATGAGATTGCATGCAGGGCCGCCTAAAACCTTATGGGTAGAAGCTATTAGTACTGCTGCCTATTTGATAAACAGGGGACCCTATGTTCCTCTTGAATTCAGAATTCCTGAAGAAGCTTAGAGCAATAAAAAGATAAACCTTTCTTATTTGAAAGTGTTTGGTTGTTTATCATATGTTCATATTAATGAATGTGATAGGAGCAAGCTTGATCCAAAGTCTAATAAATGTTTTTTCATTGGTTATGGTGATATCGAGTTTGGTTATCGTTTCTAGGATAATCAAAATCGGAAAATCATTCGTAGCAGAAATGTTATCTTCAATGAACAGGTTCCCTATAAAGATTGTGTTGGGAAGACATCAGATTGTGATTCCAAGTTGGAAGAGACTGGTACAGTCGATTTGAGAGAGTTTTCAGCTCAATATATACCGGTTGTCGAAGAAGAACAATGTGTTGTTGAAGATGAAATCGTTGAAAACGTGGCCCCAGAGATAAATCAGCAAAACCGGTTATATAGTTGAGAAGATCATCAAAGAATCGAAAACCAGTTGAGAGGTGGTCTCCATCTCTGAACTATATCTTGTTGACAGATAGAGGTGAACCTGAATGTTATGAGGAAACAATACAATCTGAGAAATCGATTAAGTGAGAGTCTGCTATGAAAGATGAGATGGATTCTTTGATGTTGAATCAGACTTGGGAGCTTACTGAGCTACCAAAGGGAAAGAAAGCACTTCACAACAAATGGATCTTCAGGATTAAAGAAGAACATGATAAAACCATGAGGTACAAGACAAGGTTGATTGTGAAAGGATTTCAACAGAATGAAGGTATTGACTACAATGAAATCTTCTCTCCAGTAGTTAAATTGATGACAATCAGAACTATTTTGAGTTTGGTTGTGAAAGAAGACCTTCATCTTTAACAAATGGATGTCAAAACTTCTTTTCTTCATGGTGATTTAGATGAAGAGATTTATATGCGACAACCAGAAGGATTTGAAATCAAAGGAAAAGATGAGCTTGTGTGTAAGCTTCAGAAGAGTCTGTATGGTTTGAAACAGGCTCCAAGGCAATGGTACAAGAAGTTCAATAGCTTCATGAAAAGTAACAATTTTCTAAGGTGTGAAGCTGATCATTGTTGCTATATTAAGAAGTTTGATAAATCGTACATTATTCTGCTCCTCTATGTTGATGACATGTTGATTGCTGGAGCAAGTTTGTATGAGATTAACAAGCTCAAGAAAGAGTTGTCTGAAAAGTTTGCAATGAAGAATTTGGGTGCTTCTAAACAAATCCTTGGGATGAGAATTTTCAGGGATGAAGAAGTTCTCAAGCTTTCACAAGAAGAATATGTGAAGAAAGTTCTTAGCAAGTTCAACTTGTATGATGCAAAACTAGTTACTACCCCCTTAACTAGTCACTTCAGACTATCTAAAGATCAGTCATCTTCAACAGAGGAGGAGAAAAATTACATGGCTACTGTTCCGTATGCCTCTGCCATTGGTTGTATTATGTATGCGATGGTTTGCACAAGACCAAACATAACACATGCAGTGGGAGTTGTTAGCAGATTCATGAGCAACCCGGGTAGACAACATTGTGAAGCAGTAAAGTGGATACTACGATACTTAAGAGGAAGTACGGGTCTCTCTTTGTGTTTTCGAAAGTCTAATATGGGTTTGAAAGGACATGTTGATGCTGACAATGGTGGTGATGTTGATAGTAGGAAGAGCACAACATGATACATTTATACTCTGGGAGGTACTGTAATCAGTTGGGTTTCAAAATTGTAGAAGATTGTTGCTCTTTCTAGTTGTGAGGCAGAGTATGTTGTTGTGACAGAGGTTTCTAAGGAGATGATGTGGTTACAACCCTTTTTGCGAGAATTGGGTCAAGACTACGAGGGAAGTGTGTTGCGATGCGACAATCAGAGTGCCATTCATTTGGCAAAGAATCCTGTTTATCATGGCAGGACGAATCATATACAGGTTCGTTATCATTTCATCCGATCAGCTTTAGAAGATGGAGTATTAGCTCTTGAGAAGATTCCCGGGAGTGAGAATCCAGCTGATATGTTGACGAAAACTGTGAGAAATGAGAAACTGAAGTTGTGTGCAACTTCAGTTGGTCTTCTTCGTTAAGACACCGAATGGAAAGCCACTACCGATCGAGAGATGATGAAGTTAGTCTCCAAGTGGGAGATTGTTGAGTTATAGAGAGACTACACTTATAATAAACTCTACATTGTTAATTAGAGTTTATTGGGTTTTCTTTTTTTGGTTTTGGGCTTGGGCCTGACCAAAGTTATTTAGGTTTATTACCTGAATGTTACCCTATAAATATGTGATTATTAAGGGTTTACATTGTAAAGACAGAATTCTAGAGAGATAAAGTGTGAGGCAAAAACTCTGTATTCCTTCTTCTTCTTCTTCATAGTAAATCTGGTGGTGCCTGAAGTGGATGTAGCTCAATTTGAGTGAACCACTATAAATCTGTGTGTTTTTGTGTTCTTTTTTTTGTGTTTTTACAGACTGTTTTCAAACAGGTCGGATTTGGTAGATACAAATCCTACAAAAAATAGAGTATCCTTCCCAATTACTAAAGATGCACTGTTGAAGCAATGAGCACAACACTCAGCACAACACTTGACGCTTAATAGAATTGACACAAGAATTCTAGAGAGAGAGTAACTCTTACAAAGAATAATATTATATCATTTGAATACTTGGTGATTTATAATGTAATACCTCACATGTATTTATAGGACTAATTTTAGCTATTACATTAATGACACACTAATTTAGGGCATTCCTTATTAGTGTCAATTAGTGATGCACTAATTTAGGGATTCCTTCTAATTGTCAATTAGTGATGCACTAATCAAGAACATATAGTGATGCACTAATCAAGGACATGCCTTTTAACTGTCAAATAGTGATGCGCTAATCAAGCACATGCCTTCCAGCTAGGATATTCCTTGGGTTGAGCTTAAGCAGGCTTAAGACTCCTCCTCTTCTTGGGCCAGGAAGATTGGGTCGTGACATTCTCCTTAATTCTCCTCCTCTTCTTTGGCCATGAAGATTAAGTTGTGACATTGCTTAAGCCTCCTCCTCTTCTTGGGCCAGGAAGATTGGGCCGTGACATTCTCCTTAAGTCTCCTCTTCTTGGGCCAGGAAGATTGGGCTGTGACAAACTGCATAGGTTGTCTTGCCTGAGGGTCCTAACAACAAGTCGAGCCTTGAACTTTTCCCTTTTTTATGATATTGTTTGATTCTTCTTATAAACCCATTTGTATCCAATCGTATTCTTATCCGCAGGAAGCTCATCTAGCTATCACGTCTGATTCTTCTGCAAATACTTCATATCTTCAATCAACACACCCATCCATTTATCTTTCACCTGACTCGTAATAATTTCCTGAAAACTTATCGGATCATCAATATTGATAAGTACTGCGAATGATAATATGTCTTCATAACCAAATCTACTAGTAGGTTTCACATTTGTGCGTCTTTGTCTATCTCTGACCAGATTCTAGTCTTGTAAACCATTTGTTTCACGACATTCAAATTCTGAATTTGAACTTTCACCTCTATTAGATACCATTAAAGGTTATTCTAAATTCATCTCCACCCTATCAGATGCTACTGAAGGTTCTTCTAAATACATCGATATTGCATATGAAACCGACCAATTTTTTACAATATTGTCTTTGCTCTACTGCAACATAGGTTGTTCATTAAATACTATATCTCTACTGATCACAGTTTTCAGTGCAGTTGGATCCCAAAACTTGTATCCTTTAACACATTTCTTGTAACCTAGAAAAATGCATTTATTTAGACTTTGGATCAAGTTTTAATTTTTCATCACTAGGTACAAACACATAAACTGGACAACAAAAAATCTTTAAATTATTAAAGTCAACTACATTATTTGTTCAAACTTCTTCAGCAACTTTACATCACAAGAATGTCCGTGATGATCTATTAATGAGGTAATCCATCATATTCACAACTTTTACACAGAAACTTTTAGAAAACCCGTATTTAGTCTCTAGCACTTTGCCTTCTCAGCAATAAATATGTTCATCCTTTCTTCCACACTATTTTGTTGTGGTGTTTTACGTACTGTAAATACATTTGAATACCACGCTCCTCACAAAATTTCTTAAAATGTGTATTTGTGTACTATATACCAATATCAGACCTCATATACTTGATTTTTCTACTTGTCTAATTCTTTACATCCGCTTTCCATAACTATTATTTGATAAAATCTTCGGATTTATGTTTTAAGAAATAAATCTAGACCTTTCTAGAATAGTCATAAATAAAAGTCACGTAGTAATTTCTCAAAAAAAGTCACGTAGTACAAAGTTCCACCTAATTACAATTCTATTGTAGGACCTCATACATTGGAATGCACATAATCAAGAATTCCTTTTATATCGTGCTTATCAACTACAAATGTAACTTTAGTCTATTTTCAAGAACACATAATTTATAAATGTCTAACTTACAACTCTTTACACCTTTCAACATATCTCTTTTATATAATTCAACAATTCCATGCTCGCTCATATGCTCAAGACACATATGCCATAATTTTGTGCTATCATGATCATTTGACTCAACATAATGGACTCCACCTACAATGATACTCCGCAACAATGTATAAACATTCTCTTTTATCCGCTTTCCTTTCATAACAATCAATGCACCTTTACGAATTTATTGAATTTCTCGATCCTCATCTGTTTTTTTAGAATACTCATTTTCATGTAAAGTATTTAATGAGATCAAATTCTCCTTCAATTAAGATATATGTCTAACATTACAAAGAGGTCTACAAATACCATCTACATCTTTTTTGATTCCCTACATCTTTTTTGATTTCACCTATGCCAATAATACTACAACATCTATTGTTACCTAAGTGAAAAAAATCAAAATTACCTAACTTGTATGAACTTGATCCACTTTTTATTAGGCATTATGTGATGAGAACATTATGAATCAAGCATCCATGCATTCTTGAATTGACAATTTATAATTGAAAGTACATCACCATCATTCTACTCTAAGTCGTCTCTGGACAACATTTACCGACTTGGAAGATTCAACATCATTAATCGTATTTGAAATGTTAAAGTTTATAATAATACAATTGTCTTAAAAACGTGATCTTATGTTATGATTTATATGTGTTTTATTTCTTTTTGCTCTTTTTGGCGAGGTTATATACTCCATATTCTTTTTGTTTTGTACACCATTATCTACCTGGAATGATGCAGTACTACATCATGCCAATGTCAAATATATATTTTTTTATTAAAATGTGAAGAAAAAAACCTTGAAGAATTTGTTTTTTACATAACCATATTGCAGGTAAGACCAAGATTCTGTAAGCAATAGGGAAACGTGTTGGTGATGTGATCAACAAAGCTCTGCTGGAATACAAAGAAGAAGTAAAGAATGGTTCCTCTCCTAGTCCTTCACATAGCCCATATAAGATCAATGTCAATGAACTTGACGATTTTTGTGAAGGAGTTGCAGAATTTGGGTTATGAGTTGTACAAAGTTTTGAAAGTTATATATGACTAGTAATTGTTCCTCAATATACATTGCATTGCACCACATAGTGTGTTTTAAAGATAAAATTGATCAAATTTTGTAAGTTTTCCTCTTTACCCATTGATTGTAATTTGTAAGTAATTCCCCATATATTTAATTTGATTCCACACAATATTTTCATTCATAGAACAAAAATCTAAATTCATCATTCCTGCATAATAATGCAATTGCTCTATATAGTACACTTATTTTTGTTAATATATATATATAACTCAGTTTTCTGAACTCACTGAATCCTTGCGCAACTCGATCGGTTAGGGTAAACAAGTCGAGTTATTAAGTTACGGGTAACTCGATCGGTTCGTCTATAAAACTTGAAGCACTTAAATTTAAAAAATAAAAATAAAAATAATTTATATAACTATTATTTATAAAATATAAATCTAATAAACCGGAGCATGTCCGTATAATCGGCCGGTCGGTCCTGACTGAGAAGGGCAATCTCTTTTTACAGAAGAAGAAGAAGAATGAATACCACCATTGCAGCTTCAATACGACGACGGAATCGATTCTCTCAAATTCCCTCTTTTCTACGCTGCATCTCATCTGAATCAACTGACCTACCACCGCCACCGTCTTCTCCATTCCGACGAATCGATTCTTCCTTCACACAGAAAGTCCTAAGTCTTCTACAGACCAATGATATCAACAACAACGATGAACTCCATCATCTTCTCTTTCCACCTACAGATTCTGATACTCCTCTCGATCCATATCCAATGGTCCAAATCGCTCGTAGTCTCCGCGACAGCAGCAAAGCCTTTCAGTTCTTCGAGTATCTCCGAACAAAATCGCCTTCGCCGCCCAATCTCCTTCTTCTCTCTTCGATTTACCAGTCAATTTTTGAACTTGCAAGTCGAGAACGACCTAATTCGCAAGAGAGACTCTCAGAGCTCTTTGATATTTTGCTGAACTATAGAATTCCTCTAACAATCAACTCGGCAACTCTTCTAATCCGAACCTTCGGTGAAGCTGGAATGGCGTCGAAATCGCTTCTTGTTTACAATGAACTTGATTCGGGAATTAAGAACACTCACGTACGGAATGCATTGTTGAAGGTACTATTGAATAGTGATAAACTCGATTATGCATTGCAGGTGCTCGATGAAATGCTTGAGCCGAACACACAATTTCCCCCGAATGAATGCACTATGGATATTGTCGTCACTTCATTCCTCCGCCGTGATTTGATTGGAACGAGTCCATACGGCGATGAAATCATGAAAATCATTCAGAAACTGATTGAACACGGTTTGTTTCCTCCGATGCTTACCTCATTGATGAACAAACTATGTCGAAATTCAAAGAGTAAGCAAGCTTTAGATATTTTAGCTAAAACAATGGTAATTGATGGCAATGTGAAAGCCACTTCATGCAATATCCTTCTTAATAGTTTGAGTAAACAACACAGATTTCAGGAAATGAATCTCCTAATGGCTGATATGAAAGAAAAAGGCGTTCAGCCTGACGCTATAACGTTCGGTATTTTGATCAATCACTTGTGTAAATTCCATAGAATGAATGAAGCTATGGATGTCTTCGAGAGAATGCAAACCGAAGGAAATACAGTTAAACCGGATGCAATCATTTTCAATACGTTGATAAACGGATTATGCAAAGTCGGAAAGCAAGAAGATGGATTAGATTTATTAACTAAGATGAAATCCGAGCGAATTCAGCCAACTGCTGCTACATATAACTGCTTGATCGACGGTTTCTGCAAAGTTGGTGAAATGGATAAGGCGTTTGAACTCTTCGAGACGATGAAGATCGATGGAGTAGAACCGAACGTAATAACTCTCAACACATTGGTCGATGGCCTTTGTAAACACGGAAGAGTCCATTCCGCATTAGAATTCTTGGGTAAGAATTCCACAACTCTTAAACCAAACGCAGTAACATATTCCATCTTGATCAAAGCCTTCTGCAACGTGAACAACATCGAGAAAGCGTTAACAATATACAACGACATGTTGAAGGCTGAATGTTCCCCGGACCGCGTTCTATACTTCACGTTGATCTCCGGTTTAACCCTAGCCGGAAGATTAAACGACGCCAGCTCAATCGCGTCCAAAATGAAACAATCTGGTTTCCCCCTAGATATAACCGCGTACAACACTCTAATAGGAGGTTTCTGCCGGAAAAACCAACGCGAAAAAGCTTATGAGATGCTTGAAGACATGGAGAAAACCGGGGTTAAACCCGACGTGATAACATACAACACTTTGATGTCATTCTTAAGTAAAATCGGAGATTTGGAGAAGGCAGGTGCAATAATGAAGAAAATGAAATCGGAAGGATTGGAACCTACAGTAGTTACTTACGGTACGTTGATACACGCTTATTGCTTGGAGGGGAATCTCAACGAGGCGATGAAGATTTTCAAACATATTTCTAGTTCTGTTTCTAAGGTTCCGCCGAATACGGTTGTGTACAATATCTTGATTGACTCTCTTTGCAAGAATGATGAGGTTGAAAAGGCGATTTCTTTGATGGATGATATGAAGATTAAACAGGTGAGACCTAACACTGCTACATTCAATGCCATTTTGAAAGGTGTTTATGGGATTAATTGTTTGGAGAAAGGATTTGAAATTATGGATATGATGATTGAGACATCTTGTTGTCCTGATTATGTAACAATGGAGATTCTTACTAATTGGCTTCCAAATGTTGGCCAATCCGATAAATTGAAGAGATTTGTTCGGGGTTTTGATGCTTTTTCTTCAACAGATAACCAGGTATAATTTATATGAATTTGTGGTGATGGCAAATGTTTACAGTTCTTCACTTATGTTCTAGTTGGGAAACTCATTTTCTGCTAGATTTTTTAATTTGGATGTGGAAACTGAAATTTCTCATAAAAGAAGTGTTTTCAAATAATCTCAGGGTTTAGAAGAACTATGTTCATTTGGAAATTGAAATTAGTTTGTGCCAAATTTCTCATCATAGTAAGGTTATTCATAGTCCATGTGATTTGTAGTGTAGTATAGCTTATTTGCATTGTTATATATTTTTTTTAAATTGTAAAACCATTTTATTGATTATTTATTTATTTATTACTAGGTTTGATTGAGGAAAGAGTTCTTAGAGTTTCATCTGGGTTTTCTTCTAAAAACTCTTCTTTTTCTTTTCAATTTTTTCAAAATTTAAAGACTAATTTATTTATTGACTTTAAAGGATATGATTTAGGTGAGAGAACGATGGTTTAGAGAGAAAAGATAAAATTAGAGAGTAATTTTGGTATTTAAATGAATAAAAATATTAATTAGATTGTTGATATGATCTTTAGATTTTAAGATAAAAACTTTGTTTTATCCCAAATAATCAAAAATAATAGTACCACATTATTTGTCATGAATTGTAAAAAAAAATCTCAATATACATTATTTGTCATGAATTGTAAAATAAAATCCCAACGGATATCCATGCAAATTGACAACAAATGTGATTAGATGTAAAATTTATGAGCGATAATAAGCTGTTACGGTTCAGAAATAAAGTCTGAGATCCAAATATAAGTCAAGATTCCTCCATCGGTCCAATTCAATACTTGGGCTAAATTTCTATTTTTGTTTTAATATTCTGTTTTGTTTTCATCTTCTGTTATTTTACAAACTGTATTATGTTATGTTGTTACAACAATAATTTTGAATATTCTGGGGCAAGACAACAACTATATATGACTAATCTCTCTCTTCTCTAAGGATCCATGGAATAATGAATATATATGAAATTACTTGTGAAAGTTCTTCACCCCTATTTTATGTTATGTTTTGAACCTTTGTTTTGGACTGTTTGGTATAAACTAGCAGTATTCTCTTCTCATCCTTGATTCTTCTTTCCCCTCATCGCAAATCCTTCATTACAAAACTCTTCTGCTGCACTTTTATTATAGAATTCCCCACTCGGTCACAACGATTAAGAACTCGATTATTGAAATTAAGAACTCAAAACGCTAAGTTACAAATTAAGTCGTAACATCTTGGTATCAGAGCAAGACGATTCTCAATGATAGAAACCCGCCAGCAAGCAAAGATGGATGCTCTAAAGACCCTAATCAAAGGCTTGTCCCAACAAACGGCTGCTATGCAAGCTTCAATGGACAGAATGTTTGATGCCGCTAAAGAAAGATTGGCATCCATTGAAAGTGGTAAGTCTGAAAATGGCCAAGATCCTCGCACTAGACCTTATAATGATCCTTCTTTCCACGGTCCTTCCCCATATAGGCTCCACCATCCTGACCAACACTATGTTCCTCCAACCCGGCTAACCAAGGTTGACTTTCCTCGGTTTGAATGGGCCCGATGTGGATCCTCCAACCCGGCTAACCAAGGTTGACTTTCCTCGGTTTGAATGGGCCCGATGTGGAAGACTAACTAATATTTGTCGAACAATTCTTCAGGTGGACAAGACTAAGGATACCACTAAACTAGAAATTGCTCCTATTCACTTTTCTAGCGAAGCAAAAATGTGGTATGGGTCATATCTCTAGATACGCGACCATACGGAAGCCATGACATGAGATGTATTCAAGAGAGACCTCATGACGCAATCCGGGCCCTCTATCCATGACACTCCAATGAGACAATTAATGAATCTGAAACAAGTTGGTTTTGTTCACCGAATACAATCTTCAATACATGTCGTTCTCTAAAAAATTATATAGCATGCCAAAGGAATATGTAATAGATTGCTACTTGTCCGACTTGATGGAGGAGATAACAAACTCCATCAGGCTGCGATTTCCTAGATCTCTAAATGAAACCATGGTCATGGCTAAGGTTCAAGAAGTAACATATAGATCCTTGATGAGCAGCGGACACTTATACAGCGCTGAACCGCCGCTACTGTCAAATTTATTCAGCATTAAGCCAAGATGTCAAAGCACGAACATATCACCATACATTAAGCCGAGCTCATCTTATGGATCCTCTTCAAGTGCAAACCAGGGCCAAATCAAGTAATTAGACCCAGTCTCAATGGATGAAAAGAGAAAGAAGGACCTATGTTACACTTGCGATGAAAAATGGCAACTCAATCACAGGTGTAAATCAAAGTTATTTATGGTCTCGGCCAATGATCAAGAAAGCATCCCATGTTTCCAAGAACCCGCTACAGAGATAGTTATTTATGATTCTCCTTTGTAGCTTGAAATAGGGGAAGAGCCTGTCATTTCGCTACATTCATTAACCGGTTCTAAAACTTTTCAAACGCTCTAGATCTTTGGAAAAATTGGGAACTTACCGGTGTTGATCTTGATTGATACAGACAACACTCATAATTTTATCAACATCAGGATTTTGGATAAAATAGGACACAATTGTACGACAACCCAAGCGCAATCGGTTAGAGTGGCTGATGGCTCCAATATTTTATGTTCTAGCATTTGCAAAGACTTGAAATGGTCGATGGAAGACAATGACTACCAAACAGAAATGAAAGTAATTTCCATGGACGAATATGATATTGTGCTAGACATTGAATGATTGATTAATTTAGGTCATTCATCCTGGAATTTCGAAAAGCTGACCCTTTCTTATGAGAAGCAAGGCAGAACCACAGTCCTAAAGGGTATTCCTCGGGCACAAGTCAATATGATGCATGACAACTAGTTGGAAAAGACCTTGGAAAAATGTAGTGTTACTACCATGGTGCAAATAACGAACAAGCATGAAGGTCAAACTGTTTCACTTGCGACAATGACGTTGGAAGAAATTTCAGAAGATCTCCACCAACTATTTAAAGTCTTCAATTCTCTATTCCAGCAGCCCGAAGACTGACCACCACTCAAAAGAATAATTAGAACCCATGGCTCCTTTGCTGCGCCGGTGGTGTTGGTCCGGAAAAAAGACTTGGCCTGAATATTTTAAGACACTTTAGAGTATAATCGGAGCTGGAAGAAAATTTTCATATATCTGCTCCAGGTCCTGGCGACATTGCAGCAACAAAGGTCAGCTCTCAACAACAAAAAACATGACTTTGGGTGCACATAAATTTCCCAGATTGGAAGGTGACAGCCAGTTCCACTATTGAAAAGATGTTACTGAAGGCTTTTAAAGAATTGTGGTCCTAGACTCCGACACTTGCTGGACCTGTTGAAAATCCGATTGAACAGTAAGAGAAAATAGTTCTTTTTGAAGATAGGAGCATGCGCATTAAAGGTTGACCATGCCACATTCTTTTTGTCGAGGGCGACAAATTTTGAAGGGGGGATAATGTTACGGTCCAGAAATAAAGTCTGCGGTCCAAATATAATTCTAGCACCCTCCATCAGTTCAATTAAGCCTTTGGGCTAGTTTCTGTTTTTGTTTTAATATTCCGTTTTATTTTACTTTTTTTTTATTTTACAAACTGAATTTTGTTATGTTGTTACAACAATAATCTTGAATATTCTTGGGCAAGACAACAACTATATAACGCTGATCTCTCTTCCCCAAAGATCCATGGAAAAATGAATATATGAAATTACTTGTGAAAGTTCTTCATCCCTATTTTATGTTATGTTTTGATCCTTTGTTTTGGACTGTTTGGTATAGACCAACTCTCTTCTCATCATTGATTGTTCTTTTTCCTCATCCCAAATTCTTCATTACAAAATCCTTCCGCTGCATTTTGATTATAGAATTCCTCACTCGGTCCCAGCGATCAAGAACTCAATTCTTGAAATCAAGAACTCAAAACGCTAAGTTACAAATTAAGTCGTAACATAAGCTTTGTTTGATTAATAAGTTATAGTAAATATATACAAGTGTTTAACTAATAAGTTGATTAATTTATACCAAATAAAATGATATGATATATATCAATGTAACAACATTTGTCATTTGAATCAAACTAATCTATAAAAAAAAAAGACATGATATGAGAGCCAATTTTTTTTTTCTAAAGACAACATATATTACTCATATTAAACCAATGAAGAAATATAAAACAAAAATCTTGATTCCATATTCTCAAATTATGAGAGACATTAGTAAATAGGGCGGTAAATGAGCCGAGTCGAGTTCAAATCAGTTTGATTTCAACTCGATTAAGTATTTATTAACTTGAACTCGAACGAGTTTATAAATTTGAGCACGAGCTCGACTCGTCTCGAAAAGTTTGAACTAAAATTAAATTTTCAAATTCGAGCTCGAATTCAAACTAAAATTTATTTTCAAAATGAAAATATTAAACTTACATACTTATTCAATGAAAGGAATGGGTGAGTAACTTGAGTTTACTAATTCTCGAATGAAATAATATGAAAAAATTAAGTGTCGGAAAAAAGAAGAGTATTTTTGAATAAGTGAGAAAAATTGTGAAGTGAAAAAAGTGTCTGTGAATAAGTGAAATAAATTGTGAAAAATAGAAGAATGTTTTTAAATAAGTGAGAAAAATTGTAAAAAAAGAAATCGTATATTTTAATATATGATACGTTTGTTAGAATATATTATTATTATTATTATAATATAATATATTAAGTAAATATATTTATAGAATATATCTACTGAATATATTAGATAATAATATAATATATATTTTAACTAATTAGGAAATTAGGGTTTATAATTTTGAATTTTTGGGGCAATGATATAATACTATGGGAATTTTGAACTGAGAATATAAAATATTTGTTTTAGATTTTATGTTTTAATATTAAAATAAAATATATATTTAGTATCAAGCTCGAAAAAGTGCGATAAACTATCGAACAAGTATTATATAAACTCGAGCTCGACTCGAATATTAAACGAGTCAGCTCGAATTTGGTTAAAGTCAAACTCAAGTCAAGTTTTGATCGAGTGACTTGCGAGCGGATCACGAGTAGCTTGACTCATTTGCAGTCCTACTCTTAAACATCAATTAAGCCTTAAAACATCTATAAAATAAATTCATTTACTTCTTTGTAAGAAGATTGTGTTAGAATATAAAATAACATATCTATAAGATATATCACAATACTACAAATTGTGATAATATCAATATTATATTATTATATTATATTAGTTTCCTTATATGTCTAATTTAATGTATATATAATAGACCCAACATATGTAACTCTAAAATATAACATCTAATACAATCTTTCTCTCTATTTTAATATGATAAGTCTTGTCATTCCATTCACGTAACGAAGAATGTGTTTTACTGCATGTTGATGTAGAGTGGTAAGTTGCTCCATGTATCGACTCACTATGCCAATTACGTAAGAAATATCAGGTTGAGTGTGTCAAAAACCCGAGACACCCGATGATACGCCTGTACTCCTTCAGAACCACTAAGCTTCCTACCACATCTTTTTTGAGTTGCAACTTTGCTTCCATTAGATATTTGCTCGGGTTGCAATCCTCCATTGTGAAATATTTCAACACCTCCGCATGAGCTGCCTAATTCACCTTGATGATATTTTTCTTTTGGCCCACCTCGATACCAAGGTAACATGAGAGTAACTTAAGATCACTCATCTCGAACTCATTAATCATCTGATTTTTGAACTCCTCAACTCTCTTAATGCTTGATACTGTCACGATCAAGTCATCGACATATACGCCAACGATGAGTACTTCTTCTCCATCATTCCTTGTGTACACAACCTTCTCTCGAGAACATTTCATGAAAACGAGACTTATTATTCTCTTGTTGAGGCAAGTGTTCCACTCCATTGGTTCTTGACGTAGTCCGTAGAGAGTCTTGTATAGCTTGTACACCTTGTGCTCTTTATTCTTATTGACGAAGCCTTTATGTTGAGGAATGTAGACTTCTTCTTCGATGTTAACATTGAGAAATGCTGATTTAACGTCCGAGTGGTGTATCTCCCATCCACGGTGAGCTGCGATGACATGAATTAGCCTGATTGTATCAAGTCTCGTTATCGGTGCAAAGGTATCCTCAAAGTCAATGCCTCGTCTTGAGATTTTATGAGCTCACCGTGGATGGGAGATCCACCATTTGGATGTCAAATCAGCATTTTTCAATAATGACATCGAAGAAGAAGTCTATGTCGCTTAACCTGAAGACTTCATCATCAAAATAAAGAGCACACGGTGTACAAGCTATACAAGGATCACTACAGACTACGTCAAGCACCATGGGCATGAACATTTGCCTCAACAAAAGAATGATGAGTCTCGACTTCTTAAAATATTCTCAAGAGCAGGCTGTGTACACGAGGAATTATGGAGAAAAAGTATTCATTGTTGGTGTATAAGTCAACGACTTAACCGTGACAGGATCAAGCATTACGGGCGATGAATAGTTCAAAAAACAGATGATGAAGGAGTTCGAGATGAGTGATCTTAGGTTACTCTCGAACTACATTAGTATCGATGTGGACCAAAAAAAATATAACATCGAGGTGAAATAAGTAGCTTATGCGAAGAAGGTGTTGAAATACTTCTCAATGGAGGACTGCAACCCGAGCAAGTATCTGATGGAAGCAAAGCTGCAACTCAAAAAGGATGTGGAAGGAAGCTTAGTGGATCGGAAGTCTAATGTAATGTCTATATAATAGACAAAATCTCTGTAACTCTAAAATATAACATCCAATAAAATATTTTCCTCTATTTTAATCGTATTTTTTATCATTTTTTATTATAGTCAACATAAGTATGAGTTTTATATGCTCCTTTTTCATAACGTGTTTCATTTCCCTTGTATCTATTATTCATATCATTATTTTATTCACATTAGTTAGTAAAATATTTAATACTTTTATTTTTTCTAACTTATCTCTAATATTTTTTAATTTGTTCATCAAAATATAAGGTTAGTTATTCAGTTTATTAGAAATAACATGTTCATCCAAACTATTGAAACATTAATACTCATTAATACTCGAGAAAGAAAGAGTATATGTATTATACTTTTTTCATTAAATATATATATAATGAATGATGCTTAATTTTTAAAGTGTCTGGATTGCCGGATCGAGAGTTGTGGTTAATTTGATATATATGTGAAAATAAATGGATACTTGGATCGGAATATGGGTTGACCTGCCCATACATACTTAAAACTGTTAAAAATAAAATTTAAAATGTTATATGTGTGTTTAGAACTTGCAACCTAACAAAAAAAACAAGTACAATCCTTTAACCAAGTAAGCTAATAACACTTTATATTTTAAATTCAACACCAAATTTGATAAACGCAGGACTTTTAAAAAATATAAATTCAACTTTTTAACTAACTAATATATATATATATATAATGATGCTTAATTTTTAAAGTGTCCGGATTGTCGGGTCGATAGCTGTGATTAATTTGGATAAATATGTGAGAGTAAATGGATACTTTGGTCAGATTGTGGGTTGACCCGCCCATATATACTTAAAACGGTTAAAAATAAAATTTAAAATTTTATATGTATGTTTCAAACTAGCAACCTAACCAAGCAAGTATAACTCTTTAACCAAGTGTGATTGAGATGTGGTTTGCCGATGATTAATATGTCGATATTAATTGAAAATGATTAAAAAAATATTAATGAAATATATTATTGACCAAAGTGTGAGGTCACGATGTTAAATATTAAAAAATATAAATAAAATATTTGATTAACCAAAGTAAAAGTGTAAAGTCACGAAATGAGAAATTAATTCAGAAAAAATACGTGTTGAGAAATGTGAAAAGATAAATTGTTTTACATGTGTGCATCGCATATGTATATATATATATATTTAAAAATATAAATACATATACTTAAATAATAAATAATATAAAAGTTATATTTAACTTTAACTATAAATAATTCTTAATTTAAAACAGTAGAGGTGTACCGTTCTCTCTACAATCATCCCCATTATTATGTAATTTTTTTAAAATTTATTTATCATAATTATTTTTTTCTCTCCTTTTATTTTTTTATATATATATATATATATATATATATATATATATATATATATATATTATCTTAATTTCTCCTTTTTAAATAAATTTTTCTCTCATAGATAAGAATTAATATTTTTTATAAATATAATTTTCATTATTATATTATATTAAAATAATAAATATTTATTATTTATTTAAAAAATATAAGTACATATATTTAAATCATTAATAATATAAAAATTATATTTAACTTTAACCATACAAAAATTAATAAATTTTAAAAATAAAAGTTATTTTAATTATATTAATTATTAATTTATTGAATAAATAAGTATTACTTTTATATTTAAAAATGTGTTATTTTAAAAAAAAAAATTTAACTAAATTAATTGTAATAGTTCAAATATTAAGAGTAGGGTTAAAACATATTTTCATTAAAAAGTCATAAATTGAAATATATTATGATTATGAAAATTGTATTAACATTCAAAATTTAAAAAAAAAAAATATGAAAAATTATTTTTAATTTATGTCATATTTATTTTTATATTTTATAGCACGGTATCTTGGCTAGTTACTCTAATGGTAGGTTTGATAACCATAATATTTGAATTGAAATTGGGGTTGTAATTTCAATTTTTAAGTTTAGTAGACCATTTAAAATTAAAATTGAAATTAAAACTAGAATTTTGATAGAATTCAAACACGTGTGTTTTTATTTATAATTCTAAATTACATTTTTTAGTTCGAATTATAATTTTAATATTTATTTATCAATATTTTCTAAATAAAAAATTTCTTATTATTTTATTATTTAAGCGTGTTGAATCGATAATTTATTTTTATCGAGTTTAAGAGTTAAATGTCGAACCGATATTTTAGTTTTTTAATTCAATGAGTTAACATTTCAAACTGATATATATATATATATATATATATATATATATATATATATATATATATAATTTAAGAAGTTAACATGTCGAAACGATATTTTTTTGTTTTTGAATTTAGGAAGTTAAAATAACGAACCAAATTCTTTTTATATTTAATAAATTAATATGTCGAACAATTTTTTTAATGAGAGTCAAGACAAAACTTTCGCACTTAAATATTCTAATATGTTGTGTTAAATTAATACATTAATAATATAAATAAAATTATTCAAATTATATTTATAATATTAATTTTCAACTATATGGATTGAAATTAAATTACAATTCTATAATTTTTCCAATTATAAAAATTCAATTATAATTTATTTTCAATTCAAGTGGATAATATCAATTATAATGTCAATTCCAATTACCATCGACCAAATAAACTTTAGTTGTAAAATTGATATTAGAATTAGAATTTGAAGAATTAATTCAAATTTTAATGTTTGTTAAGTGACTTAAATATATGAATTAGATTTGAAATTTATATTCTATTAATATTTGAATTCTTTATAAAACATGTCTCAATTATAATTCTATTTTCAAATCACACACATCTTTCTATCAGTCTCAGCTTCAATTATATCATAACTATAAATATATACTAAATTCTTAGTTTCAATTTATAATATTCAAATCATTTTGAGTCATGGAATTGATTTTTTTAAAGATTTCTTTTCGGATCATTGCATAAAATTTAAAAGAAATAATTAATTTAAAAGTTTTATTGTATCATTATTTTTAAATATAACCTAAAAACGGTCCAAATAAATTGATTAAATGAATGGTCTAAATATAATCTATATCTATAATAAATATGATTTATATTTATTTTGTAGTAAAGAAAGAAATAAAAAAAAATGTTTATGTCATCGGACTACCGTAGCAACTAGCCACTTTGCTTGACCCGGGCAAGGACTTACTCCCTTAGTAGTAATATATAATTATATAGCTAACTAATTAATTAAATTCCATACTATAGTGCAAAGGCCTCCACCACAGCTAATTAATTATAAATTATATATTATATTATATTTATTCTATAACACTAATATATTTTATAATATATTTATTAATCTTATATATATATTTCTAACTAATATATTTTATAATATATTTATTCTATTTAAACAACTTAAATCTAATTTATTAATTCTTAAATAAATATAAAAAAAGTAGCTAGTCTAAATTATATTTATTCATAATTAATGAATATTTTAATTTATTAATTCCTAAATAAATAATCCACGTAATAATATATAATTTATTACTTCCTAATTAAAAGTCTCTAATTTAATCATTCATAATTAAATCTAATTATTTACCGATAATATATATATATATATATATTATATATATATATAATTTATCCAACTTAATTAAAACAATATGTCCCTAACAATAATAGTTATGGTCATATTTTAAAATTTAACAACTGTTTAGTTCAAAATTTTTAAGTTCCTTAATGTGGAACTGGGTGAAGGTAAACCGCTCCCAATCATCAATATTCTCGACTCAGAGTCAATGATTGAGAAACCGGAGAAGGCGATCAAACCCAAGTCATCTAGAACAATGTCGTCCAAAGGGACTAGCTCTTCCGCTCCGGCTGAAGAAGTAACCAAGCAAAAGAAACCGAAAAGAAAAGCGGTTGAAACCGAAGCCCCACAAGAACCGAAGGGGAGGAAGAAGGCGGCTGCAAGGAAGAGTTCCAACAAACCGGCGGACTCCGAGAAAACTCTTTCCTCGGATAATCCACCAGAAAGAACCGCAGACGTCTTTCAACCCATTCCCATCAACACCGTTATTCCTACCCCTGTTCCATCTAACTCACCAAGGCAAACCGAATCCTCGGGGAGCTAGAAAACCGAATCAGCTTCAAAGGAGGAAGCAGAGGTAAGCGTACACTCTGAAACCTCCAAGTCTCCAAGTAAAAGAATTGAAGAGGTAATAGCCGACGTTGGCTTAAACACCTCTGAAGCAATTGAGGATGTTATCCAAGACATTGCAAGGGAAAACGAGGACGATGTGTCAAGTCGTCGCAAATCAATTGATCAGGTTGAGATACCCGATCAGAGTGAAGTACAACCGGTCAAAGAAACGGCCAAAACAGCAGACATTACACCTCCGGCTCAGGAGGGTAATCTTGAAGAACAGGAACCATCCGGTTCCGCAGGGGGCAAGACAGCTCCAGAAAACCAATCGGCTCAAGATGGGCCATCTGACTCAGCACCAATACCTGAAGGGTTTGTTCAGGTCAACAAAGGAAAAGGGGTTCTTATCGAAGATTCAACGGTAACAGGAAAAGGTACGCTGTAGACCGGTCCTCAACCAGAAGTCATAACCGGGAACGAGGTTCCCTTTACCGCAGAACAAGAAGATGAAGTATTCGAGGAACTTCTCAGGGACATGAACAAGGGTGCAAGTGATGCAATAGCTCCATACCTCATGTGGGTAAAGCTCCGGTGTGAAACAAAGATATCCGACATGGCTCTAGGACTGAGTGGCAACAGGTATTGGGACAGACTCATCAGGCTGGAAGAAAGGGCCCTCCAGTTAGCTCACACCAATCTTATCCAACCTGCCTTTAACAAAACCGCAGTCATTCTTGAAAACGCTCGGTTACAAGCAGTGGAGAATGCTTTTAAAGAAACTGAAGGAGCGACGCTAACTCCGATTGAAATGAGAATGTCCGAACGATTCCATGCGGTGCAAGAAAAGCTCGTACAAAATCTCGACCATCTTGATATGCAATGGAGGAAAGGTTGCCGAAGCCAACTTAGTAATGCCAATCTACATCAAAGCAAGCCATTCTATGTAATCGGGGAATCATCTACAGCAGCGGAGAACCTGGAACAAGAATCTTCTCAAACTGCTAAGGTTCCGGAAATCGATCAAATAAAGCAGGCGGTGATTGATACCATTGATTCACGCCTTGGAAGTTATAAAACCACAACCGATGAGAGGATTGCAACGGCTGAAGCTAATCTGTCAAACACTATACGGGGATCTGTACAAACCGAAATCGCAAACACCGTTCAAACATCTATCAGGTCCATGATAGATGCGGCTGTACAGACCTCAGTAAAATCCTTGATCACCGAGTCCATCCAAACCACAACCGCTCCACTATTAGATATGCTGCAAGCAATGGCCATTCAAATTGGGGAGTTGTCCAAAGTCCAAGTCAGCAAGACTGAAACGCAAATCGAGTCGGATGCTGAAACCGCTAAGAGGCTGCAAGAGGAAGAAATGGAAAGGGAACGAGTGCAGAAGGAGATGGAAGACAAAGATCATGAGCTTGCCCAAAAGTGCAACGAGGAGGAACAGGCAGGCATCCAGGAATCCCAACCGGCTCAACCGTCCCATTCAATGAACACAAGGAATAAGAAGAAACGGAGCGCGGTTGCGAAAGTAATCAAGCGGGCAGAACAAAGAGCAACTGTACCAATCGTGTTGAATGTGCAACCTCTTGATGATGAAGAAGAAGAGGACACTGAAGAACTTAACCAACGGAAGAGAAGGGCAATTGAAAGCTCAACCGCAATCACAAGCCCCAGACCAATCTTTGCTCTGCCGCCTCCTCCACCAAAACCAGTCTGTGCCGGTTTTGGATTTAGCAAAAAGACTCCAAGCCACTCAAGTGTATGGGCCGGAATGCTGATCGACGCTGAAAGACGTGATAGGGAGTGGAAGGCAAGAGAAGAAGAAGAAAGACGACGGCTTGAGAAAGAGCTGGAAAAGGGAGGACCATCCAAGCCTTAATCTTCTCTTTCAAAATAATTTATGTTTAAACTATGTTTCTGAACTTGGTTATATTATCATATCTCTTTCCTCAAGTTTACACATACTGTTTTTGAAAAATCAAACACATGTTTTTGATACATTCTCATTACAAGTTTTGAATTTTTATTCTAAATAATCAAAAAGGGAGAAATTGATAGAAAAATTAAGTAAGTTAATTTTTAAACCGGCCACTCATTACAAGTTTTGAATATTTATTCTAAATAATCAAAAAGGGAGAAATTGATAGAAAAATTAAGTAAGTTAATTTTCAAACCGGCCACTCATTACAAGTTTTGAATATTTATTCTAAATAATCAAAAAGGGAGAAATTGATAGAAAAATTAAGTAAGTTAATTTTTGGAACCGGCCAGACGAACTAAACAGTTGTTAACTTTCATGTGCAGATACAGATCAAAACCGTATGAACCGGTTGGGGCATCAAAAACCGGTTACTGCTATACTTCAAAGAAACTAGTCTCAAGTGATCAAGTTAAAGATCAGAGGAACCGGTTTTCACTCTCTCAAGCGACCGGTCAGCAAAGACAAAAACTTACGTATCAGCCAGATCATACTGCACAAGACACAAAACCGGAAGATTCAAACTTCAAGAGTGACGCACCATGACGAAAGAAACGTGTCTTGAAAGAATAAAAGAAGATCAGATCCGATCGAAAGCATGCGAGGAAAGCAATGATGCTTTATTGATCTGAAGTTGACAACCTAAGGTGGATGTCTAACACGTGTCCAAATCTGAAAACCGATTATGTCATTTTCAAATTAGAGATGCCTGCATGACTGCCAGGTGTTGAGGAAAGTGAAGCGTGCAAGCAACCTCTCTGCACCAGGCGTGACAATGATCAACCAATCCAGAAGAGAGAGAAGAAAGTGACCGTTGGCTACTCTCAGCTATAAAAGGAAGATGAAGCGTCTTCATTTAATGCGAATCAATCAAGCAAGAAAATCATTCAATATAATTCAAGCGATAAGTTATAAAGATTCTAGAGAGATAAACTTTTACGATCCAAAAACCGGTGTGTCATAAACCGGAAGCCTTTTTAGTGTGTCGTGTTGAGTTATTGTATTACATCAAAGAGTGAGTTTGGTGTAACCGGCGAGTAGCGAAGTTGGGCTCGACCGGAGATATTGTTATAACTATAAAAGTTAGTGGAGATCCTTCTCATAATCTGAGAAGAAGGGGTGACGTAGGAGAGTTTGCTCCGAACATCCATAAAAATCCTTGTCTCGTGTTCTTTCGTTGCTTTCATTACCTAACCTCAAACTAATCGTACTCCGCAAACCGGTCACTCATATCCATAAAACCGACTCCTTCTAAAACATCATCTAAAGTCGCATACGTTGCTTCAACCTGAAACAGACACTTCCGCCCTTGTACCCGGTTCAAGAGTCTGTGACAGTTTGTGCAGTGCTGAGAACGGTTTTAGTCTTTAACCGGACTATCACCAAAGTGGTGTGTGTGTTGTAAGCGGCCACCCTTCCAGAAACCGGAAACACCCCGGTCCTCCAAGGGCGTCCCCGATCCTAACATATTATATATATAATTTATCCAACTTAATTAAAATAATATGTCCCTAACAATAATAGTTATGGTCATATTTTAAAATTTGAATTCTTTCTTACTACTCATTAGGTTAAAACGGAGGAGTGCATTTTGTCGGTTTAGATTGAAATTTATTCTCTTATCAGGTTTGTATAATTTCAATTTTATAGTAATTTGTGTTTATGTGAATCATTTTTAAACTATTCATGTTTCGATGATATTTCTTAGTATTTAATAAATTTGTAAGTTGAGAATCTCAAAATTCAACAATTTTTAATGTCAAATTCAGAGAGAAAGAGAAAAAAACAATATTTTATCTTTTTTAAGCCAAAAATTGATAATCCTTCATTATCTGAGTCAATCGAACTAAATATAGTAATTTTCGATGAGAATTTAGAATCTTTTTCTAAATCTCAAAGAGTTGAGTTTGATAAAACTACCCTTAAACGAGATCCTGAATTGCGTATTTCTATGTGGCAATATCCTGTAAATCATCACGATGAAATTATATGAACTTAAATTAAAATGGGACCATATCAACCTATGTTGTCGGAGTATTCAAGATTTAAATTTGGAAAAAAATAGCGTTGATTTTAATACTCTTGGTTTAAAAAGTTCCCATGGCTGGAGTACTCTCCTACGAAGGATGCTGTATTTTGTTTTCTATGTTATCTCTTTGAATCAGGTAAATCCCAACAATCTGCATATACAGTTGAAGGTTTCAAAAGTTGGAAACGTGTTAATGATGCCTCGAGGTAAGTGTGCCTTTTTGTCTCACGTGGGGGTTCTAACTTAGTGCACAATACATTTTCAAATTTTGTTTTGATTTGATGAATGTAACTCGACATATAGATAAAGTTATGAATCGAGAATCTTCTGAACAAATTCAAAAAAATCGATTAAGGATTGCAGAAACAATTGATAGTGTTCATTGACTAAGTTTGCAAGCATGTGCATTAAGAGGTCATGATGAATCTTTAGATTCCCAAAATCGAGGTAATTTTATTGAGATGTTGAAGCTCTTGGGAAAATGGAATGATAATATTGGTAATATTATTTTAGAGAAAGCTCTAGGAAATGCAAAGTATACGTCACACGAAGTTCAAAAGGAAATCCTTCACATTATTGGTAAAAGGTTAGAAATAAAATACATGATGAAATTGGAGATTCCAAATTTTGTATTTTAGTGATTGAAGCGAAAGATATATCTAACAAGGAACAAATGACTATAATTTTTAGATTTGTAGATGTCAATGGTATTTTGCGGGAACGTTTTTTTCCAAATTTTGCATGTTCATGATACCACAGTAGTAACACTCAAAAAAGAAATATGTAATGTCCTCACTAGATATAATCTAGAAATTAATAATATGCGAGGTCAAGGATATGATGGTGCTAGCAATATGAGAGGTATTTTTAATGGTTTGCAGGCTCTATTTCTTAAAAATTGCCCTTATGCCTATTATGTGCATTGCTTTGCCCATCGACTACAACTAGAATTAATTATTGCTGCTGAAAAGGAGATTTCTATATGGCTTTTCTTTTCGAATATAACGACTATTATCAATCTTATTACATCTTTTACAGTCAGCTCAAGCTAATAAAATTGCTCGTTCTATTGTTGATGGTGAACGTGAGATTGGACGAGGAGCTAACTAGATTGGTACTTTACACCGACCAGGAACTACTCGTTGGAGTTCCCATTTTGATTCTATTTGCAGCTTGATAGATATGTATGATGCAACTGTTAATGTGCTTGAAAATATTATTAAAGATGGTTCCTCTTTTTCGATGCGTGGGGAAGCTGGTGGATCTTTAATAGTGATGAAGTCTTTTGATTTAATTTTATTTTGAACTTAATGCATAAATTTATGGGATCATAAAATTTTCTTAGTCGTGACTTACAAAGAAAGTCTATTGATATATTAAATACAATGAATTTAGTATATATGATTAAAACACTTCTCTTGAAATTAAGAAATGATGGGTTTGACATTTTTCTTTTGAATGTCATATAATTTTGCACAAGATTAGATGTTGATATACCAGAGATGAATACTCGTTATAAGAAATATAGTCGTTCATGTGGACAAAAGGATACCATCACAGTTGAGCATCACTTTTATTATGATATATTCAATGCTGCAATAGATTTTCAGTTGGAAGAGTTAAACTTTAGATTTAGTGATGAGAAAGTCGAACTTCTTTCGCTTAGTTCTACTTTGGACCCAAATAATAAATTTAAAAAGTTCAACATCAACAGAATTTTGACTATCGCCAAGAAGTATTATCCTAAGGATTTCACCAAACAAGAAATGCATCATTTAAGGAGTCAACTACAACATTTTGAG